>NW_028262864.1:46663-118547 GCF_049901715.1 Pseudonaja textilis | reverse complement strand
TAGAATTCAATTTAGTAGGAATACATAACTTTTGAAGCAGAGCTCGGATTTCAAAATTAAGCTCATTTTCCTGTTCTATGGGATGGAAAACATTGAAAATCCACATGATCTTCGTGTGCGAGCTTTTCCTGTGAGTTATCCCAAGGCATATTTCAAAATGGAAGGTAGAATTCAATTTAGTAGGAATACATAACTTTTGAAGCAGAGCTCGGATTTCCAAAATTAAGATCATTTTCATGTTCTATGGGATGGAAAACATTGAAAATCCACACATTTTCGTGTATGCGAGCTTTTCCTGTGGAGTTATCCCAAGGCATATTTCAAAATGGAAGGTAGAATACAATTTAGTAGGAATACACATAACTTTTGAAGTAGAGCTCGGATTTCAAAATTAAGCTCATTTTCATGATCTATGGGGTGGAGAACATGGAAAATCCACATGATTTTCGTATGCGAGCTTTTCATGTGATCTTATCACAAGGCATACTTCAAAATGGAAGGTAGAATTCAATTTAGTAGGAATACATAACTTTTGAAGCAGGCTCGGATTTCCAAAATTAAGATCATTTTCATGTTCTATGGGTTGGAAAACATTGAAAATCCACACTTTTTCGTGTGCGAGCTTTTCCTGTCAAGTTGCCCCAAGGCATATTTCAAAATAGAAGGTAGAATTCAATTTAGTAGGAATACATAACTTTTGAAGCAGAGCTCGGGTTTCAAAAGAAGCTCATTTTCATGTTCTATGGGATGGAAAACATTGAAAATCCACATGATTTTCACTGTGTGAGCTTTTCATGTGGAGTTATCCCAAGGCATATTTCAAAATGGAAGGTAGAATTCAGTTTAGTAGGAATACATAACTTTTGAAGCAGAGCTCCAGGATTTCCAAAATAAGCTCATTTTCATGTTCTATGGGATGGAAAACATTGAAAATCCACATGATTTTCTTGTGCGAGCTTTTCCTGTGGAGTTATCCCAAGGCATATTTCAAAATAGAAGGTAGAATTCAATTTAGTAGGAATACATAACTTTTGAAGCAGAAGCTCCGGTTTCCAAAATAAGCTCATTTCATGTTCTATGGGATGGAAAACATTGAAAATCCACACACTTTTAGAGTCGAGCTTTTCCTGTGATCTTATCCCAAGGCATATTTCAAAATGGAAGGTAGAATTCAATTTAGTAGGAATACATAACTTTTGAAGCAGAGCTCGGATTTCAAAATTAAGATCATTTTCATGTTCTATGGGTGGAAAACATTGAAAATCCACATGATTTTCGTATCGAGCTTTTCATGTGATCTTATCACAAGGCATATTTCAAAATGGAAGGTAGAATTCAATTTAGTAGGAATACATAACTTTTGAAGCAGAGCTCGGATTTCAAAATTAAGATCATTTTCATGTTCTATGGGATGGAAAACATTGAAAATCCACACATCGAGCTTTTCCTGTGGAGTTATCCCAAGGCATATTTCAAAATGGAAGGTAGAATTCAATTTAGGTAGGAATACATAACTTTTGAAGCAGAGCTCGGATTTCCAAAATTAAGATCATTTTCATGTTCTATGGGATGGAAAACATTGAAAATCCACATGATTTTCCTGTGGAGCTTTTCATGTGGAGTTATCCCAAGGCATATTTCAAAATGGAAGGTAGAATTCAATTTAGTAGGAATACATAACTTTTGAAGCAGAGCTCGGATTTCAAAATTAAGCTCATTTTCATGTTCTATGGGGTGGAAAACATTGAAAATCCACATGATTTTCGTGTGCGAGCTTTTCCTGTGAGTTATCCCAAGGCATATTTCAAAATGGAAGGTAGAATTCAATTTAGTAGGAATACATAACTTTTGAAGCAGAGCTCAGTTTCAAAATTAAGCTCATTTTCATGTTCTATGGGATGGAAAACATTGAAAATCCACATGATTTTCTTGTGTGAGCTTTTCTGTGGAGTTATCCCAAAGGCATATTTCAAAATGGAAGGTAGAATTCAATTTAGTAGGAATACATAACTTTTGAAGCAGAGCTCGGATTTCAAAAAGAAGATCATTTTCATGTTCTATGGGATGGAAAACATTGAAAATCCACACATTTTCGTATGCGAGCTTTTCATGTGATCTTATCACAAGGCATATTTCAAAATGGAAGGTAGAATTCAATTTAGTAGGAATACATAACTTTTGAAGCAGAGCTCGGATTTCAAAATTAAGCTCATTTTCATGTTCTATGGGATGGAAAACATTGAAAATCCACATGATTTTCAAGTGCGAGCTTTTCCTCTGGAGTTATCCCAAGGCATATTTCAAAATGGAAGGTAGAATTCAATTTAGTAGGAATACATAACTTTTGAAGCAGAGCTCGGATTTCAAAATTAAGCTCATTTTCATGTTCTATGGGATGGAAAACATGGAAAATCCACATGATTTTCGTAGTGCGAGCTTTTCATGTGATCTTATCACAAGGCATACTTCAAAATGGAAGGTAGAATTCAATTTAGTAGGAATACATAACTTTTGAAGCAGAGCTCGGTTTCAAAATTAGCTCATTTTCATGTTCTATGGGATGGAAAACATTGAAAATCCACATGATTTTCGTGTCTGAGCTTTTCCTGTGGAGTTATCCCAAGGCATATTTCAAAATGGAAGGTAGAATTCAATTTAGTAGGAATACATAACTTTTGAAGCAGAGCTCGGTTTCAAAATAAGATCATTTTCATGTTCTATGGGATGGAAAACATTGAAAATCCACATGATTTTCTGTGCGAGCTTTTCCTGTGGAGTTATCCCAAGGCATATTTCAAAATGGAAGGTAGAATTCAATTTGGTAGGAATACATAACTTTTGAAGCAGAGCTCGGTTTCAAAATTAAGATCATTTTCATGTTCTATGGGATGGAAAACATTGAAAATCCACATGATTTTCGTGTGCGAGCTTTTCATGTGATCTTATCCCAAGGCATATTTCAAAATGGAAGGTAGAATTCAATTTAGTAGGAATACATAACTTTTGAAGCAGAGACTCGGATTTCAAAATTAAGCTCATTTTCATGTTCTATGGGTGGAAAACATGGAAAATCCACATGATTTTCGAATGCGAGCTTTTCATGTGGATCTATCCCAAGGCATACTTCAAAATGGAAGGTAGAATTCAATTTAGTAGGAATACATAACTTTTGAAGCAGAGCTCGGATTTCAAAATAAGATCATTTTCATGTTCTATGGGATGGAAAACATTGAAAATCCACACTGATTTTCGTGTGCGAGCTTTTCCTGTGGAGTTATCCCAAGGCATATTTCAAAATGGAAGGTAGAATTCAATTTAGTAGGAATACATAACTTTTGAAGCAGAGCTCGGTTTCAAAATTAAGCTCATTTTCATGTTCTATGGGATGGAAAACATTGAAAATCCACATGATTTTTAGTGTGCGAGCTTTTCCTGTGAGTTATCCCAAGGCATATTTCAAAATGGAAGGTAGAATTCAATTTAGTAGGAATACATAACTTTTGAAGCAGAGCTCGGATTTCAAAATTAAGCTCATTTTCATGTTCTATGGGATGGAAAACATTGAAAATCCACATGATTTTCCGTGTGCGAGCTTTTCCTGTGGAGTTATCCCAAGGCATATTTCAAAATGGAAGGTAGAATTCAATTTAGTAGGAATACATAACTTTTGAAGCAGAGCTCGGATTTCAAAATTAAGCTCATTTTCATGTTCTATGGGATGGAAAACATTGAAAATCCACATGATTTTCGAGTGCGAGCTTTTCCTGTGGAGTTATCCCAAGGCATACTTCAAAATGGAAGGTAGAATTCAATTTAGTAGGAATACATAACTTTTGAAGCAGAGCTCGGATTTCAAAATTAAGCTCATTTTCATGTTCTATGGGATGGAAAACATGGAAAATCCACATGATTTTCGTGTGCGAGCTTTTCCTGTGTGAGTTATCCCAAGGCATATTTCAAAATAGAAGGTAGAATTCAATTTAGTAGGAATACATAACTTTTGAAGCAGAGCTCGGATTTCAAAATAAGATCATTTTCATGTTCTATGGGATGGAAAACATTGAAAATCCACACACTTTTCGTGTGTCGAGCTTTTCCTGTCGAGTTGCCCAAGGCATATTTCAAAATAGAAGGTAGAATTCAATTTAGTAGGAATACATAACTTTTGAAGCAGAGCTCGGATTTCAAAATTAAGCTCATTTTCATGTTCTATGGGGTGGAAAACATTGAAAATCCACATGATTTTCGTGTGCGAGCTTTTCCTGTGAGTTATCCCAAGGCATATTTTAAAATGGAAGGTAGAATTCAATTTAGTAGGAATACATAACTTTTGAAGCAGAGCTCGGATTTCAAAATTAAGCTCATTTTCATGTTCTATGGGTTGGAAAACATGGAAAATCCACATGATTTTCGTGTGCGAGCTTTTCATGTGATCTTATCACAAGGCATATTTCAAAATGGAAGGTAGAATTCAATTTAGTAGGAATACATAACTTTTGAAGCAGAGCTCGGATTTCAAAATTAAGATCATTTTCATGTTCTATGGGATGGAAAACATTGAAAATCCACATGATTTTCGTGTGCGAGCTTTTCCTGTGAGTTATCCCAAGGCATATTTCAAAATGGAAGGTAGAATTCAATTTAGTAGGAATACATAACTTTTGAAGCAGAGCTCGGATTTCAAAATTAAGCTCATTTTCATGTTCTATGGGGTGGAGAACATGGAAAATCCACATGATTTTCGAGTGCGAGCTTTTCATGTGATCTTATCACAAGGCATATTTCAAAATGGAAGGTAGAATTCAATTTAGTAGGAATACATAACTTTTGAAGCAGAGCTCGGATTTCAAAATTAAGCTCATTTTCATGTTCTATGGGATGGAAAACATTGAAAATCCACATGATTTTCGTATGCGAGCTTTTCCTGTGGAGTTATCCCAAGGCATATTTCAAAATGGAAGGTAGAATTCAATTTAGTAGGAATACATAACTTTTGAAGCAGAGCTCGGATTTCAAAATTAAGCTCATTTTCATGTTCTATGGGATGGAAAACATTGAAAATCCACATGATTTTCGTGTGCGAGCTTTTCCTGTGGAGTTATCCCAAGGCATATTTCAAAATGGAAGGTAGAATTCAATTTAGTAGGAATACATAACTTTTGAAGCAGAGCTCGGATTTCAAAAATAAGATCATTTTCATGTTCTATGGGATGGAAAACATTGAAAATCCACATGATTTTTAAGTGCGAGCTTTTCATGTGATCTTATCCCAAGGCATATTTCAAAATGGAAGGTAGAATTCAATTTAGTAGGAATACATAACTTTTGAAGCAGAGCTCGGATTTCAAAATTAAGATCATTTTCATGTTCTATGGGGTGGAAAACATTGAAAATCCACATGATTTTCAGTGCGAGCTTTTCATGTGAGTTATCCCAAGGCATATTTCAAAATGGAAGGTAGAATTCAATTTAGTAGGAATACATAACTTTTGAAGCAGAGCTCGGATTTCAAAATAAGATCATTTTCATGTTCTATGGGATGGAAAACATTGAAAATCCACATGATTTTAGTGTGCGAGCTTTTCATGTGATCTTATCCCAAGGCATATTTCAAAATGGAAGGTAGAATTCAATTTAGTAGGAATACATAACTTTTGAAGCAGAGCTCAGTTTCAAAATTAAGCTCATTTTCATGTTCTATGGGGTGGAAAACATTGAAAATCCACATGATTTTCGTGTACGAGCTTTTCATGTGGAGTTATCCCAAGGCATATTTCAAAATGGAAGGTAGAATTCAATTTAGTAGGAATACATAACTTTTGAAGCAGAGCTCGGTTTCAAAATTAAGCTCATTTTCATGTTCTATGGGATGGAAAACATTGAAAATCCACATGATTTTCGTGTATCGAGCTTTTCCTGTGGAGTTATCCCAAGGCATATTTCAAAATGGAAGGTAGAATTCAATTTAGTAGGAATACATAACTTTTGAAGCAGAGCTCGGATTTCAAAAATAAGATCATTTTCATGTTCTATGGGATGGAAAACATTGAAAATCCACATGATTTTGGTGTGCGAGCTTTTCCTGTGAGTTATCCCAAGGCATATTTCAAAATGGAAGGTAGAATTCAATTTAGTAGGAATACATAACTTTTGAAGCAGAGCTCGGTTTCAAAATTAAGCTCATTTTCATGTTCTATGGGATGGAAAACATTGAAAATCCACAGATTTTCGTGTGCGAGCTTTTCCTGTGATCTTATCCCAAGGCATATTTCAAAATGGAAGGTAGAATTCAATTTAGTAGGAATACATAACTTTTGAAGCAGAGCTCGGTTTCAAAATTAAGCTCATTTTCATGTTCTATGGGATGGAAAACATTGAAAATCCACATGATTTTCGTGTGCGAGCTTTTCCTGTGGAGTTATCCCAAGGCATATTTCAAAATGGAAGGTAGAATTCAATTTAGTAGGAATACATAACTTTTGAAGCAGAGCTCGGATTTCAAAATTAAGCTCATTTTCATGTTCTATGGGGTGGAAAACATGGAAAATCCACATGATTTTCGTGTGCGAGCTTTTCCTGTGGAGTTATCCCAAGGCATATTTCAAAATGGAAGGTAGAATTCAATTTAGTAGGAATACATAACTTTTGAAGCAGAGCTCGGATTTCAAAATAAGATCATTTTCATGTTCTATGGGATGGAAAACATTGAAAATCCACATGATTTTCGTGTGCGAGCTTTTCCTGTGAGTTATCCCAAGGCATATTTCAAAATAGAAGGTAGAATTCAATTTAGTAGGAATACATAACTTTTGAAGCAGAGCTCGGTTTCAAAATTAAGCTCATTTTCATGTTCTATGGGATGGAAAACATTGAAAATCCACATGATTTTTCTGTGCGAGCTTTTCCTGTGGAGTTATCCCAAGGCATATTTCAAAATGGAAGGTAGAATTCAATTTAGTAGGAATACATAACTTTTGAAGCAGAGCTCGGATTTCAAAATTAAGCTCATTTTCATGTTCTATGGGTTGGAAAACATTGAAAATCCACATGATTTTCGTGTGCGAGCTTTTCATGTGATCTTATCACAAGGCATATTTCAAAATGGAAGGTAGAATTCAATTTAGTAGGAATACATAACTTTTGAAGCAGAGCTCGGATTTCAAAATTAAGCTCATTTTCATGTTCTATGGGATGGAAAACATTGAAAATCCACATGATTTTCGAGTGCGAGCTTTTCATGTGATCTTATCCCAAGGCATATTTCAAAATGGAAGGTAGAATTCAATTTAGTAGGAATACATAACTTTTGAAGCAGAGCTCGGTTTCAAAAATTAAGCTCATTTTCATGTTCTATGGGATGGAAAACATTGAAAATCCACATGATTTTCGTGTGCGAGCTTTTCCTGTGAGTTATCCCAAGGCATATTTCAAAATGGAAGGTAGAATTCAATTTAGTAGGAATACATAACTTTTGAAGCAGAGCTCGGTTTCAAAATTAAGCTCATTTTCATGTTCTATGGGTGGAAAACATGGAAAATCCACATGATTTTCGTGTGCGAGCTTTTCCTGTGAGTTATCCCAAGGCATATTTCAAAATGGAAGGTAGAATTCAATTTAGTAGGAATACATAACTTTTGAAGCAGAGCTCGGATTTCCAAAATAAGATCATTTTCATGTTCTATGGGATGGAAAACATTGAAAATCCACACACTTTTAGGTAATGCGAGCTTTTCCTGTCGAGTTGCCCAAGGCATATTTCAAAATGGAAGGTAGAATTCAATTTAGTAGGAATACATAACTTTTGAAGCAGAGCTCGGTTTCAAAATTAAGCTCATTTTCATGTTCTATGGGGTGGAAAACATTGAAAATCCACATGATTTTCGAGTGTGCGAGCTTTTCCTGTGGAGTTATCCCAAGGCATATTTCAAAATGGAAGGTAGAATTCAATTTAGTAGGAATACATAACTTTTGAAGCAGAGCTCGGTTTCAAAATTAAGCTCATTTTCATGTTCTATGGGATGGAAAACATTGAAAATCCACATGATTTTCGTAGTGCGAGCTTTTCATGTGATCTTATCCCAAGGCATACTTCAAAATGGAAGGTAGAATTCAATTTAGTAGGAATACATAACTTTTGAAGCAGAGCTCGGATTTCAAAATTAAGCTCATTTTCATGTTCTATGGGGTGGAAAACATTGAAAATCCACATGATTTTCGTGTGCGAGCTTTTCCTGTGGAGTTATCCCAAGGCATATTTCAAAATGGAAGGTAGAATTCAATTTAGTAGGAATACATAACTTTTGAAGCAGAGCTCGGATTTCAAAAATTAAGATCATTTTCATGTTCTATGGGATGGAAAACATTGAAAATCCACAGATTTTCGTGTGTGAGCTTTTCCTGTGAGTTATCCCAAGGCATATTTCAAAATGGAAGGTAGAATTCAATTTAGTAGGAATACATAACTTTTGAAGCAGAGCTCGGATTTCAAAATTAAGCTCATTTTCATGTTCTATGGGATGGAAAACATTGAAAATCCACATGATTTTCGTATGCGAGCTTTTCCTGTGGAGTTATCCCAAGGCATATTTCAAAATGGAAGGTAGAATTCAATTTAGTAGGAATACATAACTTTTGAAGCAGAGCTCGGATTTCAAAATTAAGCTCATTTTCATGTTCTATGGGATGGAAAACATTGAAAATCCACATGATTTTCGTGTGCGAGCTTTTCCTGTGAGTTTATCCCAAGGCATATTTCAAAATGGAAGGTAGAATTCAATTTAGTAGGAATACATAACTTTTGAAGCAGAGCTCGGATTTCAAAATTAAGCTCATTTTCATGTTCTATGGGTGGAAAACATGGAAAATCCACATGATTTTCGAGTATCGAGCTTTTCATGTGATCTTATCCCAAGGCATATTTCAAAATGGAAGGTAGAATTCAATTTAGTAGGAATACATAACTTTTGAAGCAGAGCTCGGTTTCCAAAATAAGATCATTTTCATGTTCTATGGGATGGAAAACATTGAAAATCCACACATTTTCTGTGCGAGCTTTTCCTGTGAGTTATCCCCAAGGCATATTTCAAAATAAAGGTAGAATTCAATTTAGTAGGAATACATAACTTTTGAAGCAGAGCTCGGATTTCCAAAATTAAGCTCATTTTCATGTTCTATGGGGTGGAAAACATTGAAAATCCACATGATTTTCGTGTGCGAGCTTTTCCTGTGGAGTTATCCCAAGGCATATTTCAAAATGGAAGGTAGAATTCAATTTAGTAGGAATACATAACTTTTGAAGCAGAGCTCGGATTTCAAAATTAAGCTCATTTTCATGTTCTATGGGGTGGAAAACATGGAAAATCCACATGATTTTTGTGTGCGAGCTTTTCCTGTGGAGTTATCCCAAGGCATATTTCAAAATGGAAGGTAGAATTCAATTTAGTAGGAATACATAACTTTTGAAGCAGAGCTCGGATTTCAAAATTAAGCTCATTTTCATGTTCTATGGGATGGAAAACATTGAAAATCCACATGATTTTCGTGTATGCGAGCTTTTCCTGTGGAGTTATCCCAAGGCATATTTCAAAATGGAAGGTAGAATTCAATTTAGTAGGAATACATAACTTTTGAAGCAGAGCTCGGATTTCAA
This sequence comes from Pseudonaja textilis, assembly GCF_049901715.1. NCBI lineage: Eukaryota > Metazoa > Chordata > Lepidosauria > Squamata > Elapidae > Pseudonaja > Pseudonaja textilis. Next base: position 108,898 of record NW_028262864.1, on the reverse strand, counting down.
AATTAAGCTCATTTTCATGTTCTATGGGATGGAAAACATTGAAAATCCACATGATTTTCGTGTGCGAGCTTTTCCTGTGGAGTTATCCCAAGGCATATTTCAAAATGGAAGGTAGAATTCAATTTAGTAGGAATACATAACTTTTGAAGCAGAGCTCGGATTTCAAAATAAGATCATTTTCATGTTCTATGGGATGGAAAACATTGAAAATCCACACTTTTCAGTGTGCAGAGCTTTTCCTGTCGAGTTGCCCCAAGGCATATTTCAAAATAGAAGGTAGAATTCAATTTAGTAGGAATACATAACTTTTGAAGCAGAGCTCGGTTTCAAAATTAAGCTCATTTTCATGTTCTATGGGATGGAAAACATTGAAAATCCACATGATTTTCGTACGAGCTTTTCATGTGATCTTATCACAAGGCATATTCAAAATGGAAGGTAGAATTCAATTTAGTAGGAATACATAACTTTTGAAGCAGAGCTCGGTTTCAAAATTAAGCTCATTTTCATGTTCTATGGGTTGGAAACATTGAAAATCCACATGATTTTCGTGTGCGAGCTTTTCCTGTGGAGTTATCCCAAGGCATATTTCAAAATAGAAGGTAGAATTCAATTTAGTAGGAATACATAACTTTTGAAGCAGAGCTCGGATTTCCAAAATTAAGCTCATTTTCATGTTCTATGGGATGGAAAACATTGAAAATCCACATGATTTTCGTGTGCGAGCTTTTCCTGTGGAGTTATCCCAAGGCATATTTCAAAATGGAAGGTAGAATTCAATTTAGTAGGAATACATAACTTTTGAAGCAGAGCTCGGATTTCAAAATTAAGCTCATTTTCATGTTCTATGGGATGGAAAACATTGAAAATCCACATGATTTTCGTGTGCGAGCTTTTCCTGTGAGTTATCCCAAGGCATATTTCAAAATGGAAGGTAGAATTCAATTTAGTAGGAATACATAACTTTTGAAGCAGAGCTCGGTTTCAAAATTAAGCTCATTTTCATGTTCTATGGGATGGAAAACATTGAAAATCCACATGATTTTAGTAAGTCGAGCTTTTCCTGTGAGTTATCCCAAGGCATATTTCAAAATGGAAGGTAGAATTCAATTTAGTAGGAATACATAACTTTTGAAGCAGAGCTCGGATTTCAAAATAAGATCATTTTCATGTTCTATGGGATGGAAAACATTGAAAATCCACATGATTTTTGTGTGCGAGCTTTTCCTGTGAGTTATCCCAAGGCATATTTCAAAATGAAGGTAGAATTCAATTTAGTAGGAATACATAACTTTTGAAGCAGAGCTCGGATTTCAAAATTAAGCTCATTTTCATGTTCTATGGGGTGGAAAACATTGAAAATCCACATGATTTTCGTGTGCGAGCTTTTCCTGTGGAGTTATCCCAAGGCATATTTCAAAATGGAAGGTAGAATTCAATTTAGTAGGAATACATAACTTTTGAAGCAGAGCTCGGATTTCAAAATTAAGCTCATTTTCATGTTCTATGGGATGGAAAACATGGAAAATCCACATGATTTTCGTGTGCGAGCTTTTCCTGTGATCTTATCCCAAGGCATATTTCAAAATGGAAGGTAGAATTCAATTTAGTAGGAATACATAAACTTTTGAAGCAGAGCTCGGTTTCCAAAATAAGATCATTTTCATGTTCTATGGGATGGAAAACATTGAAAATCCACATGATTTTGGTGTGCGAGCTTTTCCTGTCGAGTTGCCCCAAGGCATATTTCAAAATAAAGGTAGAATTCAATTTAGTAGGAATACATAACTTTTGAAGCAGAGCTCGGTTTCAAAATAAGATCATTTTCATGTTCTATGGGATGGAAAACATTGAAAATCCACATGATTTTCGTGTATGCGAGCTTTTCCTGTGAGTTATCCCAAGGCATATTTCAAAATGGAAGGTAGAATTCAATTTAGTAGGAATACATAACTTTTGAAGCAGAGCTCGGATTTCAAAATTAAGCTCATTTTCATGTTCTATGGGGTGGAAAACATGGAAAATCCACATGATTTTCGAGTGCGAGCTTTTCATGTGATCTTATCCCAAGGCATATTTCAAAATGGAAGGTAGAATTCAATTTAGTAGGAATACATAACTTTTGAAGCAGAGCTCGGATTTCAAAATTAAGCTCATTTTCATGTTCTATGGGATGGAAAACATTGAAAATCCACATGATTTTCGTGTGCGAGCTTTTCCTGTGGAGTTATCCCAAGGCATATTTCAAAATGGAAGGTAGAATTCAATTTAGTAGGAATACATAACTTTTGAAGCAGAGCTCGGATTTCAAAATTAAGATCATTTTCATGTTCTATGGGATGGAAAACATTGAAAATCCACATGATTTTTAGTGTCGAGCTTTCCTGTGAGTTATCCCAAGGCATATTTCAAAATGGAAGGTAGAATTCAATTTAGTAGGAATACATAACTTTTGAAGCAGAGCTCGGTTTCAAAATTAAGCTCATTTTCATGTTCTATGGGGTGGAAAACATTGAAAATCCACATGATTTTCGTGTGCGAGCTTTTCCTGTGAGTTATCCCAAGGCATATTTCAAAATGGAAGGTAGAATTCAATTTAGTAGGAATACATAACTTTTGAAGCAGAGCTCGGATTTCAAAATTAAGCTCATTTTCATGTTCTATGGGATGGAAAACATTGAAAATCCACATGATTTTCGTGTGCGAGCTTTTCCTGTGGAGTTATCCCAAGGCATATTTCAAAATGGAAGGTAGAATTCAATTTAGTAGGAATACATAACTTTTGAAGCAGAGCTCGGTTTCAAAATTAAGCTCATTTTCATGTTCTATGGGATGGAAAACATTGAAAATCCACATGATTTTTCGTATGCGAGCTTTTCCTGTGGAGTTATCCCAAGGCATATTTCAAAATGGAAGGTAGAATTCAATTTAGTAGGAATACATAACTTTTGAAGCAGAGCTCGGATTTCAAAATTAAGCTCATTTTCATGTTCTATGGGGTGGAAAACATGGAAAATCCACATGATTTTCGTGTGCGAGCTTTTCCTGTGGAGTTATCCCAAGGCATATTTCAAAATAGAAGGTAGAATTCAATTTAGTAGGAATACATAACTTTTGAAGCGAGAGCTCGGTTTCCAAAATTAAGATCATTTTCATGTTCTATGGGATGGAAAACATTGAAAATCCACATGATTTTCGTGTGAGAGCTTTTCCTGTGGAGTTATCCCAAGGCATATTTCAAAATGGAAGGTAGAATTCAATTTAGTAGGAATACATAACTTTTGAAGTAGAGCTCGGATTTCAAAATTAAGCTCATTTTCATGTTCTATGGGGTGGAAAACATGGAAAATCCACATGATTTTAGTGCGAGCTTTTCATGTGATCTTATCACAAGGCATACTTCAAAATGGAAGGTAGAATTCAATTTAGTAGGAATACATAACTTTTGAAGCAGAGCTCGGATTTCAAAATTAAGCTCATTTTCATGTTCTATGGGATGGAAAACATTGAAAATCCACATGATTTTTTATGCGAGCTTTTCCTGTGGAGTTATCCCAAGGCATATTTCAAAATGGAAGGTAGAATTCAATTTAGTAGGAATACATAACTTTTGAAGCAGAGCTCGGTTTCAAAATTAAGCTCATTTTCATGTTCTATGGGATGGAAAACATTGAAAATCCACAGATTTTCGTGTCGAGCTTTTCCTGTGGAGTTATCCCAAGGCATATTTCAAAATGGAAGGTAGAATTCAATTTAGTAGGAATACATAACTTTTGAAGCAGAGCTCGGTTTCAAAATTAAGCTCATTTTCATGTTCTATGGGGTGGAAAACATTGAAAATCCACATGATTTTCGTGCGAGCTTTTCCTGTGAGTTATCCCAAGGCATATTTCAAAATGGAAGGTAGAATTCAATTTAGTAGGAATACATAACTTTTGAAGCAGAGCTCGGATTTCAAAATAAGATCATTTTCATGTTCTATGGGATGGAAAACATTGAAAATCCACACATTTTCGTATGTCTGAGCTTTTCCTGTCAAGTTGCCCCAAGGCATATTTCAAAATAGGAAGGTAGAATTCAATTTAGTAGGAATACATAACTTTTGAAGCAGAGCTCGGATTTCAAAATTAAGCTCATTTTCATGTTCTATGGGGTGGAAAACATTGAAAATCCACATGATTTTCGTGTGCGAGCTTTTCCTGTGGAGTTATCCCAAGGCATATTTCAAAATGGAAGGTAGAATTCAATTTAGTAGGAATACATAACTTTTGAAGCAGAGCTCGGATTTCAAAATTAAGCTCATTTTCATGTTCTATGGGGTGGAAAACATGGAAAATCCACATGATTTTCAAGTGCGAGCTTTTCATGTGATCTTATCACAAGGCATACTTCAAAATGGAAGGTAGAATTCAATTTAGTAGGAATACATAACTTTTGAAGCAGAGCTCGGTTTCAAAATTAAGCTCATTTTCCTGTTCTATGGGATGGAAAACATTGAAAATCCACATGATTTTCTTGTGCGAGCTTTTCCTGTGGAGTTATCCCAAGGCATATTTCAAAATGGAAGGTAGAATTCAATTTAGTAGGAATACATAACTTTTGAAGCAGAGCTCGGATTTCAAAATAAGATCATTTTCATGTTCTATGGGATGGAAAACATTGAAAATCCACATGATTTTCGTGTGCGAGCTTTTCCTGTGGAGTTATCCCAAGGCATATTTCAAAATGGAAGGTAGAATACAATTTAGTAGGAATACATAACTTTTGAAGTAGAGCTCGGATTTCAAAATTAAGCTCATTTTCATGATCTATGGGGTGGAAAACATGGAAAATCCACATGATTTTTTGTGCGAGCTTTTCATGTGATCTTATCACAAGGCATACTTCAAAATGGAAGGTAGAATTCAATTTAGTAGGAATACATAACTTTTGAAGCAGAGCTCGGATTTCAAAATAAGATCATTTTCATGTTCTATGGGATGGAAAACATTGAAAATCCACACATGATTTCGTGTGCGAGCTTTTCCTGTGAGTTATCCCAAGGCATATTTCAAAATGGAAGGTAGAATTCAATTTAGTAGGAATACATAACTTTTGAAGCAGAGCTCGGATTTCAAAATTAAGATCATTTTCATGTTCTATGGGATGGAAAACATTGAAAATCCACATGATTTTCGTGTGCGAGCTTTTCCTGTCAAGTTATCCCAAGGCATATTTCAAAATGGAAGGTAGAATTCAATTTAGTAGGAATACATAACTTTTGAAGCAGAGCTCGGATTTCAAAATTAAGATCATTTTCATGTTCTATGGGGTGGAAAACATTGAAAATCCACATGATTTTCGTGTGCGAGCTTTTCCTGTGAGTTATCCCAAGGCATATTTCAAAATGGAAGGTAGAATTCAATTTAGTAGGAATACATAACTTTTGAAGCAGAGCTCGGATTTCCAAAATTAAGCTGATTTTCATGTTCTATGGGATGGAAAACATTGAAAATCCACATGATTTTCTTGTACGAGCTTTTCCTGTGGAGTTATCCCAAGGCATATTTCAAAATGGAAGGTAGAATTCAATTTAGTAGGAATACATAACTTTTGAAGCAGAGCTCGGATTTCAAAATTAAGCTCATTTTCATGTTCTATGGGGTGGAAAACATGGAAAATCCACATGATTTTCGTGCGAGCTTTCCTGTGAGTTATCCCAAGGCATATTTCAAAATGGAAGGTAGAATTCAATTTAGTAGGAATACATAACTTTTGAAGCAGAGCTCGGATTTCAAAATTAAGCTCATTTTCATGTTCTATGGGATGGAAAACATTGAAAATCCACACACTTTTCGTGTGCGAGCTTTTCCTGTGGAGTTATCCCAAGGCATATTTCAAAATGGAAGGTAGAATTCAATTTAGTAGGAATACATAACTTTTGAAGCAGAGCTCGGATTTCAAAATAAGATCATTTTCATGTTCTATGGGATGGAAAACATTGAAAATCCACATGATTTTCGTGTGCGAGCTTTTCCTGTGAGTTATCCCAAGGCATATTTCAAAATGGAAGGTAGAATTCAATTTAGTAGGAATACATAACTTTTGAAGCAGAGCTCGGATTTCAAAATTAAGCTCATTTTCATGTTCTATGGGGTGGAAAACATGGAAAATCCACATGATTTTCGTAGTGCGAGCTTTTCCTGTGAGTTATCCCAAGGCATATTTCAAAATGGAAGGTAGAATTCAATTTAGTAGGAATACATAACTTTTGAAGCAGAGCTCGGATTTCAAAATTAAGATCATTTTCATGTTCTATGGGATGGAAAACATTGAAAATCCACATGATTTTCGTGTGCGAGCTTTTCCTGTGGAGTTATCCCAAGGCATATTTCAAAATGGAAGGTAGAATTCAATTTAGTAGGAATACATAACTTTTGAAGCAGAGCTCGGATTTCAAAATTAAGCTCATTTTCATGTTCTATGGGGTGGAAAACATTGAAAATCCACATGATTTTCCTGTGCGAGCTTTTCCTGTGGAGTTATCCCAAGGCATATTTTAAAATGGAAGGTAGAATACAATTTAGTAGGAATACATAACTTTTGAAGCAGAGCTCGGATTTCAAAATTAAGCTCATTTTCATGTTCTATGGGTTGGAAAACATTGAAAATCCACATGATTTTCGTGTGCGAGCTTTTCCTGTGAGTTATCCCAAGGCATATTTCAAAATGGAAGGTAGAATTCAATTTAGTAGGAATACATAACTTTTGAAGCAGAGCTCGGATTTCAAAATTAAGCTCATTTTCATGTTCTATGGGATGGAAAACATTGAAAATCCACAGATTTTAGGTATGCGAGAGCTTTTCCTGTGGAGTTATCCCAAGGCATATTTCAAAATGGAAGGTAGAATTCAATTTAGTAGGAATACATAACTTTTGAAGCAGAGCTCGGATTTCAAAATTAAGCTCATTTTCATGTTCTATGGGGTGGAAAACATTGAAAATCCACATGATTTTCGTGTGCGAGCTTTTCATGTGGAGTTATCCCAAGGCATATTTCAAAATGGAAGGTAGAATTCAATTTAGTAGGAATACATAACTTTTGAAGCAGAGCTCGGATTTCAAAAAATTAAGCTCATTTTCATGTTCTATGGGATGGAAAACATTGAAAATCCACATGATTTTCGTTCGAGCTTTTCCTGTGATCTTATCCCAAGGCATATTTCAAAATGGAAGGTAGAATTCAATTTAGTAGGAATACATAACTTTTGAAGCAGAGCTCGGATTTCAAAATTAAGATCATTTTCATGTTCTATGGGATGGAAAACATTGAAAATCCACATGATTTTCGTGTGCGAGCTTTTCCTGTGGAGTTATCCCAAGGCATATTTCAAAATGGAAGGTAGAATTCAATTTAGTAGGAATACATAACTTTTGAAGCAGAGCTCGGATTTCAAAAAGAAGATCATTTTCATGTTCTATGGGGTGGAAAACATTGAAAATCCACATGATTTTCGTGTGCGAGCTTTTCCTGTGGAGTTATCCCAAGGCATATTTTAAAATGGAAGGTAGAATACAATTTAGTAGGAATACATAACTTTTGAAGTAGAGCTCGGTTTCAAAATTAAGCTCATTTTCATGTTCTATGGGGTGGAGAACATTGAAAATCCACATGATTTTCGAGTGCGAGGCTTTTCATGTGATCTTATCACAAGGCATACTTCAAAATGGAAGGTAGAATTCAATTTAGTAGGAATACATAACTTTTGAAGCAGAGCTCGGATTTCAAAATTAAGCTCATTTTCATGTTCTATGGGGTGGAAAACATTGAAAATCCACATGATTTTCTGTGTCGAGCTTTTCATGTGGAGTTATCCCAAGGCATATTTCAAAATGGAAGGTAGAATTCAATTTAGTAGGAATACATAACTTTTGAAGCAGAGCTCGGATTTCAAAATTAAGCTCATTTTCATGTTCTATGGGATGGAAAACATTGAAAATCACATGATTTTCGTGTGCGAGCTTTTCATGTGATCTTATCCCAAGGCATATTTCAAAATGGAAGGTAGAATTCAATTTAGTAGGAATACATAACTTTTGAAGCAGAGCTCGGTTTCAAAATTAAGCTCATTTTCATGTTCTATGGGTGGAAAACATTGAAAATCACATGATTTTTCGGTGTGCGAGCTTTTCCTGTGGAGTTATCCCAAGGCATATTTCAAAATGGAAGGTAGAATTCAATTTAGTAGGAATACATAACTTTTGAAGCAGAGCTCGGATTTCAAAATAAGATCATTTTCATGTTCTATGGGATGGAAAACATTGAAAATCCACACATGATTTTCGTAATCGAGCTTTTCCTGTGAGTTATCCCAAGGCATATTTCAAAATGGAAGGTAGAATTCAATTTAGTAGGAATACATAACTTTTGAAGCAGAGCTCGGATTTCAAAATTAAGCTCATTTTCATGTTCTATGGGGTGGAAAACATTGAAAATCCACATGATTTTCGTGTGCGAGCTTTTCTGATCTTATCCCAAGGCATATTTCAAAATGGAAGGTAGAATTCAATTTAGTAGGAATACATAACTTTTGAAGCAGAGCTCGGATTTCAAAATTAAGCTCATTTTCATGTTCTATGGGTGGAAAACATTGAAAATCCACATGATTTTCGTGTGCGAGCTTTTCCTGTGGAGTTATCCCAAGGCATATTTCAAAATGGAAGGTAGAATTCAATTTAGTAGGAATACATAACTTTTGAAGCAGAGCTCGGTTTCAAAATAAGATCATTTTCATGTTCTATGGGATGGAAAACATTGAAAATCCACACATTTTTAGTGTGCGAGCTTTTCCTGTGAGTTATCCCAAGGCATATTTCAAAATGGAAGGTAGAATTCAATTTAGTAGGAATACATAACTTTTGAAGCAGAGCTCGGATTTCAAAATTAAGATCATTTTCATGTTCTATGGGATGGAAAACATTGAAAATCCACACGATTTTCGTATCGAGCTTTTCCTGTGGAGTTATCCCAAGGCATATTTCAAAATAGAAGGTAGAATTCAATTTAGTAGGAATACATAACTTTTGAAGCAGAGCTCGGATTTCAAAATTAAGCTCATTTTCATGTTCTATGGGGTGGAAAACATTGAAAATCCACATGATTTTCGTGTGCGAGCTTTTCCTGTGGAGTTATCCCAAGGCATATTTCAAAATGGAAGGTAGAATTCAATTTAGTAGGAATACATAACTTTTGAAGTAGAGCTCGGATTTCAAAATTAAGCTCATTTTCATGTTCTATGGGATGTTTTCTACTTTTCTGGGCATATTTCAAAATGGAAGGTAGAATCAATTTAGTAGGAATACATAACTTTTGAAGCAGAGCTCGGATTTCCAAAATTAGCTATTTTCATGTCTAGGTGGAAAACATGAAAATCCATTTTTCGATTGCGACTTTTCCTGTGGATTATCAAGGCATATTTCAAAATGGAAGGTAGAATTCAATTTAGTAGGAATACATAACTTTTGAAGCAGAGCTCGGATTTCAAAATTAAGATCATTTTCATGTTCTATGGGATGGAAAACATTGAAAATCCACACATTTTCGTGTGCGAGCTTTTCCTGTCGAGTTATCCCAAGGCATATTTCAAAATGGAAGGTAGAATTCAATTTAGTAGGAATACATAACTTTTGAAGCAGAGCTCGGATTTCAAAATTAAGATCATTTTCATGTTCTATGGGATGGAAAACATTGAAAATCCACATGATTTTCGTGTTGCGAGCTTTTCATGTGGAGTTTATCCCAAGGCATATTTCAAAATGGAAGGTAGAATTCAATTTAGTAGGAATACATAACTTTTGAAGCAGAGCTCGGATTTCAAAAATTAAGCTCATTTTCATGTTCTATGGGGTGGAAAACATTGAAAATCCACATGATTTTCGTGTGCGAGCTTTTCCTGTGGAGTTATCCCAAGGCATATTTCAAAATGGAAGGTAGAATTCAATTTAGTAGGAATACATAACTTTTGAAGCAGAGCTCGGTTTCAAAATTAAGATCATTTTCATGTTCTATGGGATGGAAAACATTGAAAATCCACATGATTTTCTTGTGTGCGAGCTTTTCCTGTGGAGTTATCCCAAGGCATATTTCAAAATGGAAGGTAGAATTCAATTTAGTAGGAATACATAACTTTTGAAGCAGAGCTCGGATTTCAAAAATTAAGCTCATTTTCATGTTCTATGGGATGGAAAACATTGAAAATCCACATGATTTTCGTGTACGAGCTTTTCATGTGGAGTTATCCCAAGGCATATTTCAAAATGGAAGGTAGAATTCAATTTAGTAGGAATACATAACTTTTGAAGCAGAGCTCGGATTTCAAAATTAAGCTCATTTTCATGTTCTATGGGATGGAAAACATTGAAAATCCACATGATTTTCAGTGTGCGAGCTTTTCATGTGATCTTATCCCAAGGCATATTTCAAAATGGAAGGTAGAATTCAATTTAGTAGGAATACATAACTTTTGAAGCAGAGCTCAGGATTTCAAAATTAAGATCATTTTCATGTTTTATGGGGTGGAAAACATTGAAAATCCACATGATTTTCGTGTGCGAGCTTTTCCTGTGAGTTATCCCAAGGCATATTTCAAAATGGAAGGTAGAATTCAATTTAGTAGGAATACATAACTTTTGAAGCAGAGCTCGGATTTCAAAATTAAGCTCATTTTCATGTTCTATGGGATGGAAAACATTGAAAATCCACATGATTTTCGTGTAATACTTGAGCTTTTCCTGTGGAGTTATCCCAAGGCATATTTCAAAATGGAAGGTAGAATTCAATTTAGTAGGAATACATAACTTTTGAAGCAGAGCTCGGATTTCAAAAATAAGATCATTTTCATGTTCTATGGGATGGAAAACATTGAAAATCCACAAGATTTTCGTTAATCGAGCTTTTCCTGTGGAGTTATCCCAAGGCATATTTCAAAATGGAAGGTAGAATTCAATTTAGTAGGAATACATAACTTTTGAAGCAGAGCTCGGATTTCAAAAATTAAGCTCATTTTCATGTTCTATGGGATGGAAAACATTGAAAATCCACATGATTTTCGTGTGCGAGCTTTTCCTGTGAGTTATCCCAAGGCATATTTCAAAATGGAAGGTAGAATTCAATTTAGTAGGAATACATAACTTTTGAAGCAGAGCTCGGATTTCAAAATTAAGCTCATTTTCATGTTCTATGGGATGGAAAACATTGAAAATCCACATGATTTTCGTGTGCGAGCTTTTCCTGTGGAGTTATCCCAAGGCATATTTCAAAATGGAAGGTAGAATTCAATTTAGTAGGAATACATAACTTTTGAAGCAGAGCTCGGATTTCAAAATTAAGCTCATTTTCATGTTCTATGGGGTGGAAAACATGGAAAATCCACATGATTTTCGTGCGAGCTTTTCCTGTGGAGTTATCCAAGGCATATTTCAAAATGGAAGGTAGAATTCAATTTAGTAGGAATACATAACTTTTGAAGCAGAGCTCGGTTTCCAAAATAAGATCATTTTCATGTTCTATGGGATGGAAAACATTGAAAATCCACATGATTTTCGTATGAGCTTTTCCTGTCAGTTATCCCAAGGCATATTTCAAAATAGAAGGTAGAATTCAATTTAGTAGGAATACATAACTTTTGAAGCAGAGCTCGGATTTCAAAATAAGATCATTTTCATGTTCTATGGGTGGAAAACATGAAAATCCACATGATTTTTCGAAGAGGCTTTTCATGTGATCTTATCACAAGGCATATTTCAAAATGGAAGGTAGAATTCAATTTAGTAGGAATACATAACTTTTGAAGCAGAGCTCGGATTTCAAAAATTAAGCTCATTTTCATGTTCTATGGGATGGAAAACATTGAAAATCCACACAATTTTCGAGTGCGAGCTTTTCATGTGAGTTTATCCCAAGGCATATTTCAAAATGGAAGGTAGAATTCAATTTAGTAGGAATACATAACTTTTGAAGCAGAGCTCGGATTTCAAAATTAAGCTCATTTTCATGTTCTATGGGATGGAAAACATTGAAAATCCACATGATTTTCGTGTGCGAGCTTTTCCTGTGGAGTTATCCCAAGGCATATTTCAAAATGGAAGGTAGAATTCAATTTAGTAGGAATACATAACTTTTGAAGCAGAGCTCGGATTTCCAAAATTAAGCTCATTTTCATGTTCTATGGGGTGGAAAACATGGAAAATCCACATGATTTTCGTGTGCGAGCTTTTCCTGTGGAGTTATCCCAAGGCATATTTCAAAATGGAAGGTAGAATTCAATTTAGTAGGAATACATAACTTTTGAAGCAGAGCTCGGATTTCAAAAATAAGATCATTTTCATGTTCTATGGGATGGAAAACATTGAAAATCCACATGATTTTAGTGTGCGAGCTTTTCCTGTGGAGTTATCCCAAGGCATATTTCAAAATGGAAGGTAGAATTCAATTTAGTAGGAATACATAACTTTTGAAGCAGAGCTCGGATTTCAAAAATTAAGCTCATTTTCATGTTCTATGGGATGGAAAACATTGAAAATCCACATGATTTTCGATGCGAGCTTTTGTCATGTGATCTTATCCCAAGGCATATTTCAAAATGGAAGGTAGAATTCAATTTAGTAGGAATACATAACTTTTGAAGCAGAGCTCGGATTTCAAAATTAAGCTCATTTTCATGTTCTATGGGATGGAAAACATTGAAAATCACATGATTTTCAGTGTGCGAGCTTTTCCTGTGGAGTTATCCCCAAGGCATATTTCAAAATGGAAGGTAGAATTCAATTTAGTAGGAATACATAACTTTTGAAGCAGAGCTCGGATTTCAAAAATTAAGCTCATTTTCATGTTCTATGGGATGGAAAACATTGAAAATCCACAATTTGCAACTTTCTGTGGTCAAGGCAATTTTGAAGGTGAATCAATTTAGTAGAATATAACTTTTGAACAAGCCGATTTCAAAAGAAGTATTTCATGTTGGGTGGAAACAAAATCATGATTTTCTGCGAGCTTTTCATGTGAGTTATCCCAAGGCATATTTCAAAATGGAAGGTAGAATTCAATTTAGTAGGAATACATAACTTTTGAAGCAGAGCTCGGATTTCAAAATAAGATCATTTTCATGTTCTATGGGATGGAAAACATTGAAAATCCACATGATTTTACGTGTCGAGCTTTTCCTGTCAAGAGTTATCCCAAGGCATATTTCAAAATGGAAGGTAGAATTCAATTTAGTAGGAATACATAACTTTTGAAGCAGAGCTCGGATTTCAAAAATTAAGCTCATTTTCATGTTCTATGGGGTGGAAAACATGAAAATCACATGATTTTCGGTGTGCGAGCTTTTCATGTGGAGTTATCCCAAGGCATATTTCAAAATGGAAGGTAGAATTCAATTTAGTAGGAATACATAACTTTTGAAGCAGAGCTCGGATTTCAAAAATTAAGCTCATTTTCATGTTCTATGGGATGGAAAACATTGAAAATCCACACATTTTCGTGTGCGAGCTTTTCCTGTGGAGTTATCCCAAGGCATATTTCAAAATGGAAGGTAGAATTCAATTTAGTAGGAATACATAACTTTTGAAGCAGAGCTCGGATTTCCAAAATTAAGATCATTTTCATGTTCTATGGGATGGAAAACATTGAAAATCCACACGATTTTCTATGCGAGCTTTTCCTGTGAGTTATCCCAAGGCATATTTCAAAATGGAAGGTAGAATTCAATTTAGTAGGAATACATAACTTTTGAAGCAGAGCTCGGATTTCAAAATTAAGCTCATTTTCATGTTCTATGGGATGGAAAACATTGAAAATCCACATGATTTTCGTGTGCGAGCTTTTCCTGTGGAGTTATCCCAAGGCATATTTCAAAATGGAAGGTAGAATTCAATTTAGTAGGAATACATAACTTTTGAAGTAGAGCTCGGATTTCAAAATTAAGCTCATTTTCATGTTCTATGGGGTGGAAAACATGGAAAATCCACATGATTTTCGTTGCGAGCTTTTCATGTGATCTTATCCCAAGGCATACTTCAAAATGGAAGGTAGAATTCAATTTAGTAGGAATAGATAACTTTTGAAGCAGAGCTCGGATTTCAAAATTAAGCTCATTTTCATGTTCTATGGGGTGGAAAACATTGAAAATCCACATGATTTTCGTGTGAGCTTTTCCTGTGGAGTTATCCCAAGGCATATTTCAAAATGGAAGGTAGAATTCAATTTAGTAGGAATACATAACTTTTGAAGCAGAGCTCGGATTTCAAAATTAAGCTCATTTTCATGTTCTATGGGATGGAAAACATTGAAAATCCACATGATTTTCGTGTACGAGCTTTTCCTGTGGAGTTATCCCAAGGCATATTTCAAAATGGAAGGTAGAATTCAATTTAGTAGGAATACATAACTTTTGAAGCAGAGCTCGGATTTCAAAATTAAGATCATTTTCATGTTCTATGGGGTGGAAAACATTGAAAATCCACATGATTTTCGAGTGCGAGCTTTTCCTGTGGAGTTATCCCAAGGCATATTTCAAAATGGAAGGTAGAATTCAATTTAGTAGGAATACATAACTTTTGAAGCAGAGCTCGGATTTCCAAAATTAAGCTGATTTTCATGTTCTATGGGTTGGAAAACATTGAAAATCCACATGATTTTCTGTACTGAGCTTTTCCTGTGGAGTTATCCCAAGGCATATTTCAAAATGGAAGGTAGAATTCAATTTAGTAGGAATACATAACTTTTGAAGCAGAGCTCGGATTTCCAAAATAAGATCATTTTCATGTTCTATGGGATGGAAAACATTGAAAATCCACACATTTTCGTGTGCGAGCTTTTCCTGTGAGTTATCCCAAGGCATATTTCAAAATGGAAGGTAGAATTCAATTTAGTAGGAATACATAACTTTTGAAGCAGAGCTCGGTTTCAAAATTAAGCTCATTTTCATGTTCTATGGGGTGGAAACATGGAAAATCCACATGATTTTCAGTGCGAGCTTTTCATGTGATCTTATCACAAGGCATACTTCAAAATGGAAGGTAGAATTCAATTTAGTAGGAATACATAACTTTTGAAGCAGAGCTCGGATTTCCAAAATTAAGCTGATTTTCATGTTCTATGGGTTGGAAAACATGGAAAATCCACAGGATTTTCGTGTGCGAGCTTTTCCTGTGGAGTTATCCCAAGGCATATTTCAAAATAGAAGGTAGAATTCAATTTAGTAGGAATACATAACTTTTGAAGCAGAGCTCGGATTTCCAAAATAAGATCATTTTCATGTTCTATGGGATGGAAAACATTGAAAATCCACACACTTTTCGTGTGCGAGCTTTTCCTGTGGAGTTATCCCAAGGCATATTTCAAAATAGAAGGTAGAATTCAATTTAGTAGGAATACATAACTTTTGAAGCAGAGCTCGGATTTCAAAATTAAGCTCATTTTCATGTTCTATGGGGTGGAAAACATTGAAAATCCACATGATTTTCGAGTGCGAGCTTTTCATGTGATCTTATCACAAGGCATACTTCAAAATGGAAGGTAGAATTCAATTTAGTAGGAATACATAACTTTTGAAGCAGAGCTCGGATTTCAAAATTAAGCTCATTTTCATGTTCTATGGGTGGAAAACATTGAAAATCCACATGATTTTCGTGTGCGAGCTTTTCCTGTGGAGTTATCCCAAGGCATATTTCAAAATGAAGGTAGAATTCAATTTAGTAGGAATACATAACTTTTGAAGCAGAGCTCGGTTTCAAAATAAGATCATTTTCATGTTCTATGGGATGGAAAACATTGAAAATCCACAATTTTCGTGTGTGCGAGCTTTTCCTGTGAGTTATCCCAAGGCATATTTCAAAATGGAAGGTAGAATTCAATTTAGTAGGAATACATAACTTTTGAAGCAGAGCTCGGATTTCAAAATTAAGCTCATTTTCATTTTCTATGGGGTGGAAACCATTGAAAATCCACAAGATTTTCGTGTGCGAGCTTTTCATGTGGAGTTATCCCAAGGCATATTTCAAAATGGAAGGTAGAATTCAATTTAGTAGGAATACATAACTTTTGAAGCAGAGCTCGGATTTCAAAATAAGATCATTTTCATGTTCTATGGGGTGGAAAACATTGAAAATCCACATGATTTTCGGTACGCGAGCTTTTCATGTGAGTTATCACAAGGCATATTTCAAAATGGAAGGTAGAATTCAATTTAGTAGGAATACATAACTTTTGAAGCAGAGCTCGGATTTCAAAATTAAGCTCATTTTCATGTTCTATGGGTGGAAAACATGGAAAATCCACATGATTTTAAGTGTGCGAGCTTTTCCTGTGGAGTTATCCCAAGGCATATTTCAAAATGGAAGGTAGAATTCAATTTGGTAGGAATACATAACTTTTGAAGCAGGCACCGGATTTCAAAAAAGAAGCTCATTTTCAGTTACATAGGATGAAGGAGAAATCACCACGATTTTTGTTGAGCTTTTCCTGTCGAGTTACTTCAAGGCATGTTCAAAATAGAAAATCAATTTAGTAGGAATACATAACGCGAAACAGGAGGTTCCAAATTAAGCTCATTTCATTTTTTATGGGTGAAGCCTAGAAAACCACAATTTTAGAAGTCCCAAGGCATATTTCAAAATGGAAGGTAGAATTCAATTTAGTAGGAATACATAACTTTTGAAGCAGAGCTCGGATTTCAAAATTAAGATCATTTTCATGTTCTATGGGGTGGAAAACATTGAAAATCCACATGATTTTCTTATGCGAGCTTTTCATGTGGAGTTATCCCAAGGCATATTTCAAAATGGAAGGTAGAATTCAATTTAGTAGGAATACATAACTTTTGAAGCAGAGCTCGGATTTCCAAAATAAGATCATTTTCATGTTCTATGGGATGGAAAACATTGAAAATCCACATGATTTTCGTGTGCGAGCTTTTCATGTGGAGTTATCCCAAGGCATATTTCAAAATGGAAGGTAGAATTCAATTTAGTAGGAATACATAACTTTTGAAGCAGAGCTCGGTTTCAAAAATTAAGCTCATTTTCATGTTCTATGGGATGGAAAACATTGAAAATCCACATGATTTTCGTGTGCGAGCTTTTCCTGTGGAGTTATCCCAAGGCATATTTCAAAATGGAAGGTAGAATTCAATTTAGTAGGAATACATAACTTTTGAAGCAGAGCTCGGATTTCAAAAATAAGATCATTTTCATGTTCTATGGGATGGAAAACATTGAAAATCCACACGATTTTCGTATGCGAGCTTTTCCTGTGGAGTTATCCCAAGGCATATTTCAAAATGGAAGGTAGAATTCAATTTAGTAGGAATACATAACTTTTGAAGCAGAGCTCGGATTTCAAAATAAGATCATTTTCATGTTCTATGGGATGGAAAACATTGAAAATCCATGATTTTTCTTCGTGCGAGCTTTTCCTGATCTTATCACAAGGCATATTTCAAAATGGAAGGTAGAATTCAATTTAGTAGGAATACATAACTTTTGAAGCAGAGCTGGGATTTCAAAATTAAGCTCATTTTCATGTTCTATGGGATGGAAAACATTGAAAATCCACATGATTTTCAGTGCGAGCTTTTCCTGTGGAGTTATCCCAAGGCATATTTCAAAATGGAAGGTAGAATTCAATTTAGTAGGAATACATAACTTTTGAAGCAGAGCTCGGATTTCAAAAATAAGATCATTTTCATGTTCTATGGGGTGGAAAACATTGAAAATCCACATGATTTTAGTGTGCGAGCTTTTCCTGTGGATCTTATCAAAGGCATATTTCAAAATGGAAGGTAGAATTCAATTTAGTAGGAATACATAACTTTTGAAGCAGAGCTCGGTTTCAAAATTAAGCTCATTTTCATGTTCTATGGGGTGGAAAACATGGAAAATCCACATGATTTTCGTGTGCGAGCTTTTCATGTGAGTTATCCCAAGGCATATTTCAAAATAGAAGGTAGAATTCAATTTAGTAGGAATACATAACTTTTGAAGCAGAGCTCGGATTTCAAAATAAGATCATTTTCATGTTCTATGGGATGGAAAACATTGAAAATCCACACGATTTTCGTGTGCGAGCTTTTCCTGTGAGTTGCCCCAAGGCATATTTCAAAATAGAAGGTAGAATTCAATTTAGTAGGAATACATAACTTTTGAAGCAGAGCTCGGATTTCAAAATTAAGATCATTTTCATGTTCTATGGGATGGAAAACATTGAAAATCCACATGATTTTTAGTGCGGAGCTTTTCATGTGGATCTTATCCCAAGGCATATTTCAAAATGGAAGGTAGAATTCAATTTAGTAGGAATACATAACTTTTGAAGCAGAGCTCGGATTTCAAAATTAAGCTCATTTTCATGTTCTATGGGATGGAAAACATTGAAAATCCACATGATTTTCGTGTGCGAGCTTTTCATGTGATCTTATCCCAAGGCATATTTCAAAATGGAAGGTAGAATTCAATTTAGTAGGAATACATAACTTTTGAAGCAGAGCTCGGATTTCAAAAAGAAGATCATTTTCATTTTCTATGGGATGGAAAACATTGAAAATCCACAAGATTTTCGTGTGCGAGCTTTTCATGTGGAGTTATCCCAAGGCATATTTCAAAATGGAAGGTAGAAGTCAATTTAGTAGCAATACATAACTTTTGAAGCAGAGCTCAGATTTCAAAAATAAGCTCATTTTCATGTTCTATGGGAGGTGGAAAACATCGAAAATCCACATGATTTTAGAATGTGCGAGCTTTTCATGTGGGGAGTTATCCAAGGCATATTTCAAAATGGAAGGTAGAATTCAATTTAGTAGGAATACATAACTTTTGAAGCAGAGCTCGGATTTCAAAATTAAGCTCATTTTCATGTTCTATGGGGTGGAAAACATGGAAAATCCACATGATTTTCGTGTACGAGCTTTTCCTGTGGAGTTATCCCAAGGCATATTTCAAAATGGAAGGTAGAATTCAATTTAGTAGGAATACATAACTTTTGAAGCAGAGCTCGGATTTCAAAATTAAGATCATTTTCATGTTCTATGGGATGGAAAACATTGAAAATCCACATGATTTTTAGGTGTGCGAGCTTTTTCCTGTGGAGTTATCCCAAGGCATATTTCAAAATGGAAGGTAGAAGTCAATTTAGTAGGAATACATAACTTTTGAAGCAGAGCTCGGATTTCCAAAATAAGATCATTTTCAAGTTTTATGGGGTGGAAAACATCGAAAATCCACATGATTTTCGAGTGCGAGCTTTTCATGTGGAGTTATCCCAAGGCATATTTCAAAATGGAAGGTAGAATTCAATTTAGTAGGAATACATAACTTTTGAAGCAGAGCTCGGATTTCAAAATAAGATCATTTTCATGTTCTATGGGATGGAAAACATTGAAAATCCACACATTTTCGGTATGCGAGACTTTTCATCGAGTTATCCCAAGGCATATTTCAAAATGGAAGGTAGAATTCAATTTAGTAGGAATACATAACTTTTGAAGCAGAGCTCGGATTTCAAAATTAAGCTCATTTTCATGTTCTATGGGGTGGAAAACATTGAAAATCCACATGATTTTCGTGTGCGAGCTTTTCATGTGGAGTTATCCCAAGGCATAT
Source organism: Pseudonaja textilis (assembly GCF_049901715.1). Taxonomy (NCBI): domain Eukaryota; kingdom Metazoa; phylum Chordata; class Lepidosauria; order Squamata; family Elapidae; genus Pseudonaja; species Pseudonaja textilis. Next base: position 89,263 of record NW_028262864.1, on the reverse strand, counting down.
TTCAAAATGGAAGGTAGAATTCAATTTAGTAGGAATACATAACTTTTGAAGCAGAGCTCCCGGATTTCAAAATTAAGATCATTTTCAAGTTCTATGGGATGGAAAACATTGAAAATCCACATGATTTTCGTGTGCGAGCTTTTCCTGTGGAGTTATCCCAAGGCATATTTCAAAATGGAAGGTAGAATTCAATTTAGTAGGAATACATAACTTTTGAAGCAGAGCTCGGTTTCAAAATTAAGATCATTTTCATGTTCTATGGGATGGAAAACATTGAAAATCCACACAATTTTTCAAGTGCGAGCTTTTCATGTGAGTTATCCCAAGGCATATTTCAAAATGGAAGGTAGAATTCAATTTAGTAGGAATACATAACTTTTGAAGCAGAGCTCGGATTTCAAAATTAAGCTCATTTTCATGTTCTATGGGGTGGAAAACATTGAAAATCCACATGATTTTCGTGTGCGAGCTTTTCCTGTGGAGTTATCCCAAGGCATATTTCAAAATGGAAGGTAGAATTCAATTTAGTAGGAATACATAACTTTTGAAGCAGAGCTCGGATTTCAAAATTAAGATCATTTTCATGTTCTATGGGATGGAAAACATTGAAAATCCACACATTTTCGTGTGCGAGCTTTTCATGTGGAGTTATCCCAAGGCATATTTCAAAATGGAAGGTAGAATTCAATTTAGTAGGAATACATAACTTTTGAAGCAGAGCTCGGATTTCAAAAATAAGCTCATTTTCATGTTCTATGGGGTGGAAAACATTGAAAATCCACATGATTTTCGTGTGTGAGCTTTTCATGTGGATCTTATCCCAAGGCATATTTCAAAATGGAAGGTAGAATTCAATTTAGTAGGAATACATAACTTTTGAAGCAGAGCTCGGATTTCAAAATTAAGCTCATTTTCATGTTCTATGGGGTGGAAAACATGGAAAATCCACATGATTTTCGGTATGCGAGCTTTTCCTGTGGAGTTATCCCAAGGCATATTTCAAAATGGAAGGTAGAATTCAATTTAGTAGGAATACATAACTTTTGAAGCAGAGCTCGGATTTCAAAAATAAGATCATTTTCATTTTCTATGGGGTGGAAACCATTGAAAATCCACAAGATTTTAAGTGTGCGAGCTTTTCATGTGGAGTTATCCCAAGGCATATTTCAAAATGGAAGGTAGAATTCAATTTAGTAGGAATACATAACTTTTGAAGCAGAGCTCGGATTTCAAAATAAGATCATTTTCATGTTCTATGGGATGGAAAACATTGAAAATCCACATGATTTTCGTGTATGCGAGCTTTTCATGTGAGTTATCCCAAGGCATATTTCAAAATGGAAGGTAGAATTCAATTTAGTAGGAATACATAACTTTTGAAGCAGAGCTCGGATTTCCAAAATAAGATCATTTTCATGTTCTATGGGATGGAAAACATTGAAAATCCACATGATTTTCAGTGCGAGCTTTTCATGTGAGTTATCACAAGCATATTTCAAAATGGAAGGTAGAATTCAATTTAGTAGGAATACATAACTTTTGAAGCAGAGCTCGGATTTCAAAATAAAGCTCATTTCATGTTCTATGGGGTGGAAAACATTGAAAATCCACATGATTTTCGTGCGAGAGCTTTTCCTGTGGAGTTATCCCAAGGCATATTTCAAAATGGAAGGTAGAATTCAATTTAGTAGGAATACATAACTTTTGAAGCAGAGCTCGGATTTCCAAAATAAGCTCATTTTCATGTTCTATGGGGTGGAAAACATTGAAAATCCACATGATTTTCGTGTGCGAGCTTTTCCTGTGGAGTTATCCCAAGGCATATTTCAAAATGGAAGGTAGAATTCAATTTAGTAGGAATACATAACTTTTGAAGCAGAGCTCAGTTTCAAAAATAAGATCATTTTCATGTTCTATGGGGTGGAAAACATTGAAAATCACATGATTTTCGTGTGCGAGCTTTTCATGTGGAGTTATCACCAAGGCATATTTCAAAATGGAAGGTAGAATTCAATTTAGTAGGAATACATAACTTTTGAAGCAGAGCTCGGATTTCAAAATTAAGATCATTTTCATGTTCTATGGGATGGAAAACATGAAAATCCACAAGATTTTCGTGTGCGAGCTTTTCATGTGAGTTATCCCAAGGCATATTTCAAAATGGAAGGTAGAATTCAATTTAGTAGGAATACATAACTTTTGAAGCAGAGCTCGGATTTCAAAAATTAAGATCATTTTCATGTTCTATGGGATGGAAAACATTGAAAATCCACATGATTTTCGTGTCTGCGAGCTTTTCATGTGGAGTTATCACAAGGCATATTTCAAAATGGAAGGTAGAATTCAATTTAGTAGGAATACATAACTTTTGAAGCAGAGCTCGGATTTCAAAATTAAGATCATTTTCATGTTCTATGGGATGGAAAACATTGAAAATCCACACGATTTTCGTGTGCGAGCTTTTCCTGTGGAGTTATCCCAAGGCATATTTCAAAATGGAAGGTAGAATTCAATTTAGTAGGAATACATAACTTTTGAAGCAGAGCTCGGATTTCAAAATAAGATCATTTTCATGTTCTATGGGGTGGAAAACATTGAAAATCCACATGATTTTCTAAGTGCTGAGCTTTTCATGTGAGTTATCCCAAGGCATATTTCAAAATGGAAGGTAGAATTCAATTTAGTAGGAATACATAACTTTTGAAGCAGAGCTCGGATTTCAAAAATAAGATCATTTTCATGTTCTATGGGATGGAAAACATTGAAAATCCACACGATTTTCGTGTGCGAGCTTTTCCTGTGGAGTTGCCCCAAGGCATATTTCAAAATGAAGGTAGAATTCAATTTAGTAGGAATACATAACTTTTGAAGCAGAGCTCGGATTTCAAAATTAAGATCATTTTCATGTTCTATGGGGTGGAAACCTTGAAAATCCACAAGATTTTCGTGTGCGAGCTTTTCCTGTGGAGTTGCCCCAAGGCATATTTCAAAATGGAAGGTAGAATTCAATTTAGTAGGAATACATAACTTTTGAAGCAGAGCTCGGATTTCAAAAATAAGATCATTTTCATGTTCTATGGGATGGAAAACATTGAAAATCCACACACGATTTTCGAGTATAAGCTTTTCATGTGATCTTATCACAAGGCATATTTCAAAATGGAAGGTAGAATTCAATTTAGTAGGAATACATAACTTTTGAAGCAGAGCTCGGTTTCCAAAATAAGCTCATTTTCATGTTCTATGGGGTGGAAAACATGGAAAATCCACATGATTTTCGTGTGCGAGCTTTTCCTGTGAGTTATCCCAAGGCATATTTCAAAATGGAAGGTAGAATTCAATTTAGTAGGAATACATAACTTTTGAAGCAGAGCTCGGATTTCAAAAATAAGATCATTTTCATGTTCTATGGGATGGAAAACATTGAAAATCCACACGATTTTCGTGTACGAGCTTTTCCTGTCGAGTTGCCCCAAGGCATATTTCAAAATGGAAGGTAGAATTCAATTTAGTAGGAATACATAACTTTTGAAGCAGAGCTCGGATTTCAAAAATAAGATCATTTTCATGTTCTATGGGATGGAAAACATTGAAAATCCACATGATTTTCGTGTGCGAGCTTTTCCTGTGGAGTTATCCCAAGGCATATTTCAAAATGGAAGGTAGAATTCAATTTAGTAGGAATACATAACTTTTGAAGCAGAGCTCGGATTTCAAAATTAAGCTCATTTTCATGTTCTATGGGATGGAAAACATTGAAAATCCACATGATTTTCAAGTGCGAGCTTTTCATGTGGAGTTATCCCAAGGCATATTTCAAAATGGAAGGTAGAATTCAATTTAGTAGGAATACATAACTTTTGAAGCAGAGCTCGGATTTCAAAATTAAGCTCATTTTCATGTTCTATGGGATGGAAAACATTGAAAATCCACACGATTTTCGTGTGCGAGCTTTTCATGTGGATCTTATCACAAGGCATATTTCAAAATGGAAGGTAGAATTCAATTTAGTAGGAATACATAACTTTTGAAGCAGAGCTCGGATTTCAAAATTAAGCTCATTTTCATGTTCTATGGGGTGGAAAACATTGAAAATCCACATGATTTTTGCTGTGCGAGCTTTTCATGTGAGTTATCCCAAGGCATATTTCAAAATGGAAGGTAGAATTCAATTTAGTAGGAATACATAACTTTTGAAGCAGAGCTCGGATTTCAAAAATTAAGATCATTTTCATTTCTTATGGGGTGGAAAACATTGAAAATCCACATGATTTTCGTGTGCGAGCTTTCCTGTGGAGTTATCCCAAGGCATATTTCAAAATGGAAGGTAGAATTCAATTTAGTAGGAATACATAACTTTTGAAGCAGAGCTCGGTTTCCAAAATTAAGCTGATTTTCATGTTCTATGGGATGGAAAACATTGAAAATCCACATGATTTTCTTATCACGAGCTTTTCCTGTGAGTTATCCTAAGGCATATTTCAAAATGGAAGGTAGAATTCAATTTAGTAGGAATACATAACTTTTGAAGCAGAGCTCGGTTTCAAAATAAGATCATTTTCATGTTCTATGGGATGGAAAACATTGAAAATCCACATGATTTTCATGTGCGAGCTTTTCCTGTGGAGTTGCCCCAAGGCATATTTCAAAATGGAAGGTAGAATTCAATTTAGTAGGAATACATAACTTTTGAAGCAGAGCTCGGATTTCAAAATTAAGATCATTTTCATGTTCTATGGGGTGGAAAACATTGAAAATCCACACAGATTTTCGGTGTGCGAGCTTTTCATGTGAGTTATCCCAAGGCATATTTCAAAATGGAAGGTAGAATTCAATTTAGTAGGAATACATAACTTTTGAAGCAGAGCTCGGTTTCAAAATTAAGATCATTTTCATGTTCTATGGGGTGGAAAACATGGAAAATCCACATGATTTTCGTATGCGAGCTTTTCATGTGAGTTATCACAAGGCATATTTCAAAATGGAAGGTAGAATTCAATTTAGTAGGAATACATAACTTTTGAAGCAGAGCTCGGATTTCAAAAATAAGCTCATTTTCAAGTTCTATGGGATGGAAAACATTGAAAATCCACATGATTTTAGTGTGCGAGCTTTCCTGTGGAGTTATCCCAAGGCATATTTCAAAATGGAAGGTAGAATTCAATTTAGTAGGAATACATAACTTTTGAAGCAGAGCTCGGATTTCAAAATTAAGCTCATTTTCATGTTCTATGGGATGGAAAACATTGAAAATCCACATGATTTTCGTGTGCGAGCTTTTCCTGTGGAGTTATCCCAAGGCATATTTCAAAATGGAAGGTAGAATTCAATTTAGTAGGAATACATAACTTTTGAAGCAGAGCTCGGATTTCAAAATAAGATCATTTTCATGTTCTATGGGATGGAAAACATTGAAAATCCACATGATTTTCGTAGTGCGAGCTTTTCCTGTGGGAGTTATCTCCAAGAGCATATTTCAAAATGGAAGGTAGAAGTTCAATTTAGTAGGAATACATAACTTTTGAAGCAGAGCTCAGTTTCCAAAATAAGATCATTTTCATGTTCTATGGGTTGGAAAACATTGAAAATCCACATAGATTTTTAGTGTGCGAGCTTTTCCTGTGAGTTATCCCCAAGGCATATTTCAAAATGGAAGGTAGAATTCAATTTAGTAGGAATACATAACTTTTGAAGCAGAGCTCGGATTTCAAAATTAAGCTCATTTTCATGTTCTATGGGGTGGAAAACATGAAAATCCACATGATTTTCCGAGTGCGAGCTTTTCATGTGATCTTATCACAAGGCATATTTCAAAATGGAAGGTAGAATTCAATTTAGTAGGAATACATAACTTTTGAAGCAGAGCTCGGTTTCAAAATAAGCTCATTTTCATGTTCTATGGGATGGAAAACATTGAAAATCCACATGATTTTCGTGTGCGAGCTTTTCCTGTGGAGTTATCCCAAGGCATATTTCAAAATGAAGGTAGAATTCAATTTAGTAGGAATACATAACTTTTGAAGTAGAGCTCGGATTTCAAAATAAGATCATTTTCATGTTTATGGGATGAAGAAAATCCACAATTTTCGAGCTTTTCCTGTGGAGTTATTTCAAAATGGAAGGTAGAATTCAATTTAGTAGGAATACATAACTTTTGAAGCAGGCTCGGATTTCAAAATAAGATCATTTTCATGTTTTATGGGGTGGAAAACATGAAAATCCACATGATTTTCGAGTGCGAGCTTTTCATGTGATCTTATCACAAGGCATATTTCAAAATGGAAGGTAGAATTCAATTTAGTAGGAATACATAACTTTTGAAGCAGAGCTCGGTTTCAAAATTAAGCTCATTTTCATGTTCTATGGGATGGAAAACATTGAAAATCCACCACATGATTTTAGTGTGCGAGCTTTTCCTGTGAGTTATCCCAAGGCATATTTCAAAATGGAAGGTAGAATTCAATTTAGTAGGAATACATAACTTTTGAAGCAGAGCTCGGATTTCAAAATTAAGCTCATTTTCATGTTCTATGGGTGGAAAACATTGAAAATCCACATGATTTTCGTGTGAGAGCTTTTCATGTGGAGTTATCCCAAGGCATATTTCAAAATGGAAGGTAGAATTCAATTTAGTAGGAATACATAACTTTTGAAGCAGAGCTCGGATTTCAAAATTAAGCTCATTTTCATGTTCTATGGGGTGGAAAACATTGAAAATCCACATGATTTTCGTGTGCGAGCTTTTCCTGTGGAGTTATCCCAAGGCATATTTCAAAATGGAAGGTAGAATTCAATTTAGTAGGAATACATAACTTTTGAAGCAGAGCTCGGATTTCAAAAATAAGATCATTTTCATGTTCTATGGGATGGAAAACATTGAAAATCCACATGATTTTCGTGTGCGAGCTTTTCCTGTGGAGTTATCCCAAGGCATATTTCAAAATGGAAGGTAGAATTCAATTTAGTAGGAATACATAACTTTTGAAGCAGAGCTCGGATTTCAAAATAAGATCATTTTCATGTTCTATGGGGTGGAAAACATTGAAAATCCACATGATTTTAGTGTTGAGCTTTTCCTGTGGAGTTATCCCAAGGCATATTTCAAAATGGAAGGTAGAATTCAATTTAGTAGGAATACATAACTTTTGAAGCAGAGCTCGGATTTCAAAATTAAGATCATTTTCATGTTCTATGGGATGGAAAACATTGAAAATCCACAAGATTTTCGTGTGCGAGCTTTTCATGTGGAGTTATCCCAAGGCATATTTCAAAATGGAAGGTAGAAGTCAATTTAGTAGGAATACATAACTTTTGAAGCAGAGCTCGGATTTCAAAAATAAGATCATTTTCATGTTCTATGGGGTGGAAAACATTGAAAATCCACACATGATTTTCGAGTGCGAGCTTTTCATGTGATCTTATCCCAAGGCATATTTCAAAATGGAAGGTAGAATTCAATTTAGTAGGAATACATAACTTTTGAAGCAGAGCTCGGATTTCAAAATTAAGCTCATTTTCATGTTCTATGGGATGGAAAACATTGAAAATCCACATGATTTTCGTGTGCGAGCTTTTCCTGTGGAGTTATCCCAAGGCATATTTCAAAATGGAAGGTAGAATTCAATTTAGTAGGAATACATAACTTTTGAAGCAGAGCTCGGATTTCAAAAATAAGATCATTTTCATGTTCTATGGGGTGGAAAACATTGAAAATCCACATGATTTTCGTGTGCGAGCTTTTCATGTGGAGTTATCCCAAGGCATATTTCAAAATGGAAGGTAGAATTCAATTTAGTAGGAATACATAACTTTTGAAGCAGAGCTCAGATTTCAAAAATAAGATCATTTTCATGTTCTATGGCATGGAAAACATTGAAAATCCACATGATTTTTGTGCGCTAGCTTTTCATGTAGAGTTATCCCAAGGCATATTTCAAAATGGAAGGTAGAATTCAATTTAGTAGGAATACATAACTTTTGAAGCAGAGATCGGATTTCAAAAATTAAGCTGATTTTCATGTTCTATGGGATGGAAAACATTGAAAATCCACATGATTTTCTTGTGCGAGCTTTTCCTGTGGAGTTATCCCAAGGCCTATTTCAAAATCGAAGGTAGAATTCAATTTAGTAGGAATACATAACTTTTGAAGCAGAGCTCGGATTTCAAAAAGAAGATCATTTTCCTGTTCTATGGGTTGGAAAACATGGAAAATCCACATGATTTTCGTGTGCGAGCTTTTCCTGTGGAGTTATCCCAAGGCATATTTCAAAATGGAAGGTAGAATTCAATTTAGTAGGAATACATAACTTTTGAAGCAGAGCTCGGATTTCCAAAATAAGATCATTTTCATGTTCTATGGGATGGAAAACATTGAAAATCCACATGATTTTCGTGTGCGAGCTTTTCATGTGGAGTTATCCCAAGGCATATTTCAAAATGGAAGGTAGAATTCAATTTAGTAGGAATACATAACTTTTGAAGCAGAGCTCGGATTTCAAAATTAAGCTCATTTTCATGTTCTATGGGATGGAAAACATTGAAAATCCACATGATTTTCAAAGTGCGAGCTTTTCCTGTGAGTTATCCCAAGGCATATTTCAAAATGGAAGGTAGAATTCAATTTAGTAGGAATACATAACTTTTGAAGCAGAGCTCGGATTTCAAAATTAAGCTCATTTTCATGTTCTATGGGATGGAAAACATTGAAAATCCACATGATTTTCGTGTGCGAGCTTTTCCTGTCGAGTTATCCCCAAGGCATATTTCAAAATGGAAGGTAGAATTCAATTTAGTAGGAATACATAACTTTTGAAGCAGAGCTCGGTTTCAAAATTAAGATCATTTTCATGTTCTATGGGGTGGAAAACATTGAAAATCCACATGATTTTTCGTGTGTGAGCTTTTCATGTGGAGTTATCCCAAGGCATATTTCAAAATGGAAGGTAGAATTCAATTTAGTAGGAATACATAACTTTTGAAGCAGAGCTCGGATTTCAAAAATTAAGCTCATTTTCATGTTCTATGGGATGGAAAACATTGAAAATCCACATGATTTTCGAGTGCGAGCTTTTCATGTGAGTTATCACAAGGCATATTTCAAAATGGAAGGTAGAATTCAATTTAGTAGGAATACATAACTTTTGAAGCAGAGCTCGGATTTCCAAAATAAGATCATTTTCATGTTCTATGGGGTGGAAAACATGGAAAATCCACATGATTTTAAGTGTGCGAGCTTTTCCTGTGGAGTTTATCCCAAGGCATATTTCAAAATGGAAGGTAGAATTCAATTTAGTAGGAATACATAACTTTTGAAGCAGAGCTCGGATTTCAAAAGAAGATCATTTTCATGTTTTATGGGGTGGAAACCTAGAAAATCCACATGATTTTAGTGCGAGAGCTTTTCATGTGATCTTATCACAAGGCATATTTCAAAATGGAAGGTAGAATTCAATTTAGTAGGAATACATAACTTTTGAAGCAGAGCTCGGATTTCCAAAATAAGATCATTTTCATGTTCTATGGGATGGAAAACATTGAAAATCCACATGATTTTCGTGTAGTGCGAGCTTTTCATGTGGAGTTATCCCAAGGCATATTTCAAAATGGAAGGTAGAATTCAATTTAGTAGGAATACATAACTTTTGAAGCAGAGCTCGGATTTCAAAATTAAGCTCATTTTCATGTTCTATGGGGTGGAAAACATTGAAAATCCACATGATTTTTGTGTGCGAGCTTTTCCTGTTGAGTTATCCCAAGGCATATTTCAAAATGGAAGGTAGAATTCAATTTAGTAGGAATACATAACTTTTGAAGCAGAGCTCGGATTTCAAAATTAAGCTCATTTTCATGTTCTATGGGATGGAAAACATTGAAAATCCACACAATTTTCAGTGCGAGCTTTTCATGTGGAGTTATCCCAAGGCATATTTCAAAATGGAAGGTAGAATTCAATTTAGTAGAATACATAACTTTTGAAGCAGAGCTCGGATTTCAAAATAAGATCATTTTCATGTTCTATGGGATGGAAAACATTGAAAATCCACATGATTTTCGTGTGCGAGCTTTTCATGTGGAGTTATCCCAAGGCATATTTCAAAATGGAAGGTAGAATTCAATTTAGTAGGAATACATAACTTTTGAAGCAGAGCTCGGATTTCAAAATTAAGATCATTTTCATGTTCTATGGGATGGAAAACATTGAAAATCCACACAGATTTTGTGTGCGAGCTTTTCATGTGGAGTTATCCCAAGGCATATTTCAAAATGGAAGGTAGAATTCAATTTAGTAGGAATACATAACTTTTGAAGCAGAGCTCGGATTTCAAAAATAAGATCATTTTCATGTTCTATGGGATGGAAAACATTGAAAATCCACATGATTTTCAGATGTGCGAGCTTTTCATGTGAGTTATCACAAGGCATATTTCAAAATGGAAGGTAGAATTCAATTTAGTAGGAATACATAACTTTTGAAGCAGAGCTCGGATTTCAAAATTAAGCTCATTTTCATGTTCTATGGGATGGAAAACATGGAAAATCCACATGATTTTCGTGTGCGAGCTTTTCCTGTGAGTTATCCCAAGGCATATTTCAAAATGGAAGGTAGAATTCAATTTAGTAGGAATACATAACTTTTGAAGCAGAGCTCGGATTTCAAAATTAAGCTCATTTTCATGTTCTATGGGTGGAAAATATTGAAAATCCACATGATTTTCGTGTGCGAGCTTTTCCTGTGAGTTATCCCAAGGCATATTTCAAAATGGAAGGTAGAATTCAATTTAGTAGGAATACATAACTTTTGAAGCAGAGCTCGGATTTCAAAATTAAGCTCATTTTCATGTTCTATGGGGTGGAAAACATTGAAAATCCACATGATTTTCATGTGTGCGAGCTTTTCCTGTGAGTTATCCCAAGGCATATTTCAAAATGGAAGGTAGAATTCAATTTAGTAGGAATACATAACTTTTGAAGCAGAGCTCGGATTTCAAAATTAGCTCATTTTCATGTTCTATGGGATGAAAACATTGAAAATCCACATGATTTTCGTGTGCGAGCTTTTCATGTGGAGTTATCCCAAGGCATATTTCAAAATGGAAGGTAGAAGTCAATTTAGTAGGAATACATAACTTTTGAAGCAGAGCTCGGATTTCCAAAATAAGATCATTTTCATGTTCTATGGGATGGAAAACATTGAAAATCCACACACTGATTTTAGTGTGCGAGCTTTTCATGTGGAGTTATCACAAGGCATATTTCAAAATGGAAGGTAGAATTCAATTTAGTAGGAATACATAACTTTTGAAGCAGAGCTCGGATTTCAAAATTAAGCTCATTTTCATGTTCTATGGGGTGGAAAACATTGAAAATCCACATGATTTTCGTGTGCGAGCTTTTCCTGTGGAGTTATCACAAGGCATATTTCAAAATGGAAGGTAGAATTCAATTTAGTAGGAATACATAACTTTTGAAGCAGAGCTCGGATTTCAAAATTAAGATCATTTTCATGTTTTATGGGGTGGAAAACATTGAAAATCCACATGATTTTCGTGTGCGAGCTTTTCCTGTGGAGTTATCCCAAGGCATATTTCAAAATGGAAGGTAGAATTCAATTTAGTAGGAATACATAACTTTTGAAGCAGAGCTCGGATTTCCAAAATAAGATCATTTTCAAGTTCTATGGGATGGAAAACATTGAAAATCCACATGATTTTCGAGTGCGAGCTTTTCATGTGATCTTATCACAAGGCATATTTCAAAATGGAAGGTAGAATTCAATTTAGTAGGAATACATAACTTTTGAAGCAGAGCTCGGATTTCCAAAATAAGATCATGTTCATGTTCTATGGGGTGGAAAACATGGAAAATCCACATGATTTTCGTGTGCGAGCTTTTCATGTGGAGTTATCCTAAGGCATATTTCAAAATGGAAGGTAGAGTTCAATTTAGTAGGAATACATAACTTTTGAAGCAGAGCTCGGATTTCAAAATAAGATCATTTTCATGTTCTATAGGATGGAAAACATTGAAAATCCACATGATTTTCGTGTGCGAGCTTTTCATGTGGATCTTATCACAAGGCATATTTCAAAATGGAAGGTAGAATTCAATTTAGTAGGAATACATAACTTTTGAAGCAGAGCTCAGATTTCAAAATTAAGCTCATTTTCATGTTCTATGGGGTGGAAAACATTGAAAATCCACATGATTTTCGTGTCTGCGAGCTTTTCCTGTGGAGTTATCCCAAGGCATATTTCAAAATGGAAGGTAGAATTCAATTTAGTAGGAATACACATAACTTTTGAAGCAGAGCTCGGATTTCAAAAAGAAGATCATTTTCATGTTCTATGGGATGGAAAACATTGAAAATCCACATGATTTTTCGTGTGCGAGCTTTTCCTGTGGAGTTATCCCAAGGCATATTTCAAAATGGAAGGTAGAATTCAATTTAGTAGGAATACATAACTTTTGAAGCAGAGCTCGGATTTCAAAATTAAGATCATTTTCATGTTCTATGGGATGGAAAACATTGAAAATCCACATGATTTTCGTGTGCGAGCTTTTCCTGTGGAGTTATCCCAAGGCATATTTCAAAATGGAAGGTAGAATTCAATTTAGTAGGAATACATAACTTTTGAAGCAGAGCTCGGATTTCAAAAAATAAGATCATTTTCATGTTCTATGGGGTGGAAAACATGGAAAATCCACATGATTTTCAGTGTGCGAGCTTTTCATGTGAGTTATCCCAAGGCATATTTCAAAATGGAAGGTAGAATTCAATTTAGTAGGAATACATAACTTTTGAAGCAGAGCTCGGATTTCAAAATTAAGCTCATTTTCATGTTCTATGGGGTGGAAAACATGGAAAATCCACATGATTTTCGTGTGCGAGCTTTTCCTGTGGAGTTATCCCAAGGCATATTTCAAAATGGAAGGTAGAATTCAATTTAGTAGGAATACATAACTTTTGAAGCAGAGCTCGGATTTCAAAATAAGATCATTTTCATGTTCTATGGGATGGAAAACATTGAAAATCCACACGATTTTGGTGTGCGAGATTTTCATGTGGAGTTATCCCAAGGCATATTTCAAAATGGAAGGTAGAAGTCAATTTAGTAGGAATACATAACTTTTGAAGCAGAGCTCGGATTTCCAAAATAAGATCATTTTCAAGTTCTATGGGGTGGAAAACATGGAAAATCCACATGATTTTCGAGTGCGAGCTTTTCCTGTGGAGTTATCCCAAGGCATATTTCAAAATGGAAGGTAGAATTCAATTTAGTAGGAATACATAACTTTTGAAGCAGAGCTCGGATTTCAAAATTAAGCTCATTTTCATGTTCTATGGGGTGGAAAACATTGAAAATCCACATGATTTTCGTGTGCGAGCTTTTCCTGTGGAGTTATCCCAAGGCATATTTCAAAATGGAAGGTAGAATTCAATTTAGTAGGAATACATAACTTTTGAAGCAGAGCTCGGATTTCAAAATTAAGCTCATTTTCATGTTCTATGGGATGGAAAACATTGAAAATCCACATGATTTTCTGTCACGAGCTTTTCCTGTGGAGTTATCCCAAGGCATATTTCAAAATGGAAGGTAGAATTCAATTTAGTAGGAATACATAACTTTTGAAGCAGAGCTCGGATTTCCAAAATAAGATCATTTTCATGTTCTATGGGATGGAAAACATTGAAAATCCACACGATTTTCAAGTGCGACCTTTTCATGTGATCTTATCACAAGGCATATTTCAAAATGGAAGGTAGAATTCAATTTAGTAGGAATACATAACTTTTGAAGCAGAGCTCGTATTTCAAAATTAAGCTCATTTTCATGTTCTATGGGGTGGAAAACATTGAAAATCCACATGATTTTCGTGTACGAGCTTTTCCTGTGGAGTTATCCCAAGGCATATTTCAAAATGGAAGGTAGAATTCAATTTAGTAGGAATACATAACTTTTGAAGCAGAGCTCGGATTTCAAAAATAAGATCATTTTCATGTTCTATGGGATGGAAAACATTGAAAATCCACACGTGATTTTTGTGTGCGAGATTTTCATGTGGAGTTATCCCAAGGCATATTTCAAATTGCAAGGTAGAATTCAATTTAGTAGGAATACATAACTTTTGAAGCAGAGCTCGGATTTCCAAAATAAGATCATTTTCATGTTCTATGGGATGGAAAACATTGAAAATCCACATGATTTTCGTGTGCGAGCTTTTCCTGTCGAGTTGCCCCAAGGCATATTTCAAAATAGAAGGTAGAATTCAATTTAGTAGGAATACATAACTTTTGAAGCAGAGCTCGGATTTCAAAATTAAGCTCATTTTCATTTTTATGGGGTGGAAAACATAGAAAATCCACAAGATTTTCGTGCGCGAGCTTTTCATGTGGAGTTATCCCAAGGCATATTTCAAAATGGAAGGTAGAAGTCAATTTAGTAGGAATACATAACTTTTGAAGCAGAGCTCAGATTTCAAAAATAAGATTATTTTCATGTTTTATGGGGTGGAAAACATGGAAAATCCACATGATTTTCGTGTGAGAGCTTTTCCTGTGGAGTTATCACAAGGCATATTTCAAAATGGAAGGTAGAATTCAATTTAGTAGGAATACATAACTTTTGAAGCAGAGCTCGGATTTCAAAATTAAGATCATTTTTCATGTTCTATGGGATGGAAAACATTGAAAATCCACATGATTTTTCGTGTGCGAGCTTTTCCTGTGGAGTTATCCCAAGGCATATTTCAAAATGGAAGGTAGAATTCAATTTAGTAGGAATACATAACTTTTGAAGCAGAGCTCGGATTTCAAAATTAAGCTCATTTTCATGTTCTATGGGATGGAAAACATTGAAAATCCACATGATTTTCGTGTGCGAGCTTTTCATGTGGAGTTATCCCAAGGCATATTTCAAAATGGAAGGTAGAATTCAATTTAGTAGGAATACATAACTTTTGAAGCAGAGCTCGGATTTCAAAATTAAGATCATTTTCATGTTCTATGGGATGGAAAACATTGAAAATCCACATGATTTTCGTGTGTGCGAGCTTTTCATGTGGAGTTATCCCAAGGCATATTTCAAAATGGAAGGTAGAATTCAATTTAGTAGGAATACATAACTTTTGAAGCAGAGCTCGGATTTCCAAAATAAGATCATTTTCATGTTCTATGGGGTGGAAAACATGGAAAATCCACATGATTTTCGTGTGCGAGCTTTTCCTGTCGAGTTGCCCCAAGGCATATTTCAAAATAGAAGGTAGAATTCAATTTAGTAGGAATACATAACTTTTGAAGCAGAGCTCGGATTTCAAAAATAAGATCATTTTCATGTTCTATGGGGTGGAAAACATTGAAAATCCACATGATTTTCGTGTGCGAGATTTTCATGTGGAGTTATCCCAAGGCATATTTCAAAATGGAAGGTAGAAGTCAATTTAGTAGGAATACATAACTTTTGAAGCAGAGCTCGGATTCCAAAATAAGATCATGTTCATGTTCTATGGGGTGGAAAACATGGAAAATCCACATGATTTTCGTGTGCGAGCTTTTCATGTGATCTTATCACAAGGCATATTTCAAAATGGAAGGTAGAATTCAATTTAGTAGGAATACATAACTTTTGAAGCAGAGCTCAGGTTTCAAAATTAAGCTCATTTTCATGTTCTATGGGATGGAAAACATTGAAAATCCACATGATTTTGTAGCTTTTCCTGTGGAGTTTGCCCAAGGCATATTTCAAAATGGAAGGTAGAATTCAATTTAGTAGGAATACATAACTTTTGAAGCAGAGCTCGGTTTCAAAATAAGATCATTTTCATGTTCTATGGGGTGGAAAACATTGAAAATCCACATGATTTTAGTGTGCGAGCTTTTCCTGTGGAGTTATCCCAAGGCATATTTCAAAATGGAAGGTAGAATTCAATTTAGTAGGAATACATAACTTTTGAAGCAGAGCTCGATTTCAAAAATTAAGATCATTTTCATGTTCTATGGGATGGAAAACATTGAAAATCCACATGATTTTCTTGTGCTTGAGCTTTTCCTGTGGAGTTATCCCAAGGCATATTTCAAAATGGAAGGTAGAATTCAATTTAGTAGGAATACATAACTTTTGAAGCAGAGCTCGGATTTCAAAATAAGATCATTTTCATTTTTATGGGGTGGAAAACATTGAAAATCCACATGATTTTCGTGTGCGAGCTTTTCCTGTGGAGTTATCCCAAGGCATATTTCAAAATGGAAGGTAGAATTCAATTTAGTAGGAATACATAACTTTTGAAGCAGAGCTCGGATTTCAAAAATTAAGATCATTTTCATGTTCTATGGGATGGAAAACATTGAAAATCCACATGATTTTCGTAATGCGAGCTTTTCCTGTGGAGTTATCCCAAGGCATATTTCAAAATGGAAGGTAGAATTCAATTTAGTAGGAATACATAACTTTTGAAGCAGAGCTCATTTCAAAATTAAGCTCATTTTCATGTTCTATGGGTGGAAAACATGGAAAATCCACATGATTTTCGTGTGCGAGCTTTTCATGTGGAGTTATCCCAAGGCATATTTCAAAATGGAAGGTAGAATTCAATTTAGTAGGAATACATAACTTTTGAAGCAGAGCTCGGATTTCAAAATAAGCTCATTTTCATGTTCTATGGGATGGAAAACATTGAAAATCCACATGATTTTCGGTGGAGTGCGAGCTTTTCCTGTGAGTTATCCCAAGGCATATTTCAAAATGGAAGGTAGAATTCAATTTAGTAGGAATACATAACTTTTGAAGCAGAGCTCGGATTTCCAAAATAAGATCATTTTCATGTTCTATGGGGTGGAAAACATTGAAAATCCACATGATTTTCGTATGCGAGCTTTTTCCTGTGGAGTTATCCCAAGGCATATTTCAAAATGGAAGGTAGAATTCAATTTAGTAGGAATACATAACTTTTGAAGCAGAGCTCGGATTTCAAAAAAGATCATTTTCATGTTCTATGGGATGGAAAACATTGAAAATCCACATGATTTTCGTGTGCGAGCTTTTCCTGTGGAGTTATCCCAAGGCATATTTCAAAATGGAAGGTAGAATTCAATTTAGTAGGAATACATAACTTTTGAAGCAGAGCTCGGATTTCAAAAAGAAGATCATTTTCATTTTTTATGGGGTGGAAACCCTAGAAAATCCACAAGATTTTCGTATCCGAGCTTTTCATGTGGAGTTATCCCAAGGCATATTTCAAAATGGAAGGTAGAAGTCAATTTAGTAGGAATACATAACTTTTGAAGCAGAGCTCGGATTTCAAAATTAAGCTCATTTTCATGTTCTATGGGGTGGAAAACATGGAAAATCCACATGATTTTCCAAGTGTGCAGAGCTTTTCCTGTGGAGTTATCCCAAGGCATATTTCAAAATGGAAGGTAGAATTCAATTTAGTAGGAATACATAACTTTTGAAGCAGAGCTCGGATTTCCAAAATTAAGATCATTTTCATGTTCTATGGGATGGAAAACATTGAAAATCCACATGATTTTCGTGTGCGAGCTTTTCCTGTGGAGTTATCCCAAGGCATATTTCAAAATGGAAGGTAGAATTCAATTTAGTAGGAATACATAACTTTTGAAGCAGAGCTCGGATTTCAAAAATAAGATCATTTTCATGTTCTATGGGATGGAAAACATTGAAAATCCACATGATTTTCGTGTGCGAGCTTTTCATGTGAGTTATCCCAAGGCATATTTCAAAATGGAAGGTAGAATTCAATTTAGTAGGAATACATAACTTTTTGAAGCAGAGCTCGGTTTCCAAAATAAGATCATTTTCATGTTCTATGGGATGGAAAACATTGAAAATCCACACGATTTTCGTATGCGAGCTTTTCCTGTGAGTTATCCCAAGGCATATTTCAAAATGGAAGGTAGAATTCAATTTAGTAGGAATACATAACTTTTGAAGCAGAGCTCGGATTTCAAAATTAAGATCATTTTCATGTTCTATGGGGTGGAAAACATTGAAAATCACATGATTTTAGGTGTGCGAGCTTTTCCTGTGGAGTTATCCCAAGGCATATTTCAAAATGGAAGGTAGAAATTCAATTTAGTAGGAATACATAACTTTTGAAGCAGAGCTCGGATTTCAAAATAAGATCATTTTCATGTTCTATGGGATGGAAAACATTGAAAATCCACATGATTTTCAGTGCGAGCTTTTCATGTGGAGTTATCCCAAGGCATATTTCAAAATGGAAGGTAGAATTCAATTTAGTAGGAATACATAACTTTTGAAGCAGAGCTCGGATTTCAAAAATAAGCTCATTTTCATGTTCTATGGGGTGGAAAACATTGAAAATCCACATGATTTTCAAGTGTGCGAGCTTTTCATGTGAGTTATCCCAAGGCATATTTCAAAATGGAAGGTAGAATTCAATTTAGTAGGAATACATAACTTTTGAAGCAGAGCTCGGATTTCAAAATTAAGCTCATTTTCATGTTCTATGGGGTGGAAAACATGGAAAATCCACATGATTTTTGTGTGTGCTGAGCTTTTCCTGTCGAGTTATCCCAAGGCATATTTCAAAATGGAAGGTAGAATTCAATTTAGTAGGAATACATAACTTTTGAAGCAGAGCTCGGATTTCAAAATTAAGCTTTTCATGTTCTATGGGGTGGAAAACATGAAAATCCACAAGATTTTCGAGTGCGAGCTTTTCATGTGAGTTATCTGAAGGCATATTTCAAAATGGAAGGTAGAATTCAATTTAGTAGGAATACATAACTTTTGAAGCAGAGCTCGGATTTCAAAAATAAGATCATTTTCATGTTCTATGGGATGGAAAACATGGAAAATCCACATGATTTTCATAGTGCGAGCTTTTCCTGTGAGTTATCCCAAGGCATATTTCAAAATGGAAGGTAGAATTCAATTTAGTAGGAATACACTTAACTTTTGAAGCAGAGCTCGGATTTCAAAAAGAAGATCATTTTCATGTTCTATGGGGTGGAAAACATTGAAAATCCACATGATTTTCGTGCGAGCTTTTCATGTGAGTTATCCCAAGGCATATTTCAAAATGGAAGGTAGAATTCAATTTAGTAGGAATACATAACTTTTGAAGCAGAGCTCGGATTTCAAAATTAAGCTCATTTTCATGTTCTATGGGGTGGAAAACATGGAAAATCCACAAGATTTTCGTGTGCGAGCTTTTTCATGTGGAGTTATCCCAAGGCATATTTCAAAATGGAAGGTAGAATTCAATTTAGTAGGAATACATAACTTTTGAAGCAGAGCTCGGATTTCCAAAATAAGATCATTTTCATGTTCTATGGGGTGGAAAACATTGAAAATCCACATGATTTTCGTGTGTGAGCTTTTCATGTGGAGTTATCACAAGGCATATTTCAAAATGGAAGGTAGAATTCAATTTAGTAGGAATACATAACTTTTGAAGCAGAGCTCGGATTTCAAAATTAAGCTCATTTTCATGTTCTATGGGGTGGAAAACATTGAAAATCCACATGATTTTCGTGTGCGAGCTTTTCCTGTGGAGTTATCCCAAGGCATATTTCAAAATGGAAGGTAGAATTCAATTTAGTAGGAATACATAACTTTTGAAGCAGAGCTCGGATTTCAAAATTAAGCTCATTTTCCTGTTCTATGGGTTGGAAAATATGGAAAATCCACATGATTTTCGTGTGCGAGCTTTTCCTGTGGAGTTATCCCAAGGCATATTTCAAAATGGAAGGTAGAATTCAATTTAGTAGGAATACATAACTTTTGAAGCAGAGCTCGGATTTCCAAAATAAGATCATTTTCAAGTTCTATGGGATGGAAAACATTGAAAATCCACACGATTTTCGTGTGCGAGCTTTTCCTGTGGAGTTATCCCAAGGCATATTTCAAAATAGAAGGTAGAATTCAATTTAGTAGGAATACATAACTTTTAAAGTAGAGCTCAGATTTCCAAAATAAGATCATTTTCATGTTCTATGGGATGGAAAACATTGAAAATCCACATGATTTTCGTGTCAAGACTTTTTCTGTGAGTTTTCCCAAGGCATATTTCAAAATAGAAGGTAGAATTCAATTTAGTAGGAATACATAACTTTTGAAGCAGAGCTCGGATTTCAAAATAAGATCATTTTCATTTTTCTATGGGTGGAAAACATGGAAAATCCACATGATTTTCAAGTGTGCGAGCTTTTCATGTGGAGTTATCCCAAGGCATATTTCAAAATGGAAGGTAGAATTCAATTTAGTAGGAATACATAACTTTTGAAGCAGAGCTCGGATTTCAAATTAAGATCATTTTCATGTTCTATGGGAAAAACATTGAAAATCCAATGATTTTAGGTGTGCGAAAGCTTTTCATGTGAGTTATCCCAAGGCATATTTCAAAATGGAAGGTAGAATTCAATTTAGTAGGAATACATAACTTTTGAAGCAGAGCTCGGATTTCAAATAAGATCATTTTCATGTTTTATGGGGTGGAAAACTTGAAAATCCACATGATTTTCGTGCGAGCTTTTCATGTGGATCTTATCTGAAGGCATATTTCAAAATGGAAGGTAGAATTCAATTTAGTAGGAATACATAACTTTTGAAGCAGAGCTCGGATTTCAAAATAAGATCATTTTCATGTTCTATGGGATGGAAAACATTGAAAATCCACATGATTTTTCGTGTGCGAGCTTTTCCTGTGGAGTTGCCCCAAGGCATATTTCAAAATGGAAGGTAGAATTCAATTTAGTAGGAATACATAACTTTTGAAGCAGAGCTCGGATTTCAAAATTAAGCTCATTTTCATGTTCTATGGGATGGAAAACATTGAAAATCCACATGATTTTCCTGTGAGAGCTTTTCCTGTGGAGTTATCCCAAGGCATATTTTAAAATGGAAGGTAGAATTCAATTTAGTAGGAATACATAACTTTTGAAGCAGAGCTCGGATTTCAAAAATTAAGATTATTTTCATGTTCTATGGGGTGGAAAACATTGAAAATCCACATGATTTTCGTGTGCGAGCTTTTCCTGTGGAGTTATCCCAAGGCATATTTCAAAATGAAGGTAGAATTCAATTTAGTAGGAATACATAACTTTTGAAGCAGAGCTCGGATTTCAAAAATTAAGATCATTTTCATGTTCTATGGGATGGAAAACATTGAAAATCCACATGATTTTCGTGTGCGAGCTTTTCCTGTGGAGTTATCCCAAGGCATATTTCAAAATGGAAGGTAGAATTCAATTTAGTAGGAATACATAACTTTTGAAGCAGAGCTCGGATTTCAAAATTAAGCTCATTTTCATGTTCTATGGGGTGGAAAACATGGAAAATCCACATGATTTTCGTGTGCGAGCTTTTCATGTGGAGTTATCCCAAGGCATATTTCAAAATGGAAGGTAGAATTCAATTTAGTAGGAATACATAACTTTTGAAGCAGAGCTCGGATTTCAAAAAATTAAGATCATTTTCATTTTTCTGGGATGGAAAACCTATGAAAATCCACAAGATTTTCGTGTGTGAGCTTTTGATGTGGAGTTATCCGAAGGCATATTTCAAAATGGAAGGTAGAAGTCAATTTAGTAGTAATACATAACTTTTGAAGCAGAGCTCAGATTTCAAAAATAAGATTATTTTCATGTTTTCTGGGTGGAAAACATGGAAAATCCACATGATTTTCTGTGTGCGAGCTTTTCATGTGATCTTATCACAAGGCATATTTCAAAATGGAAGGTAGAATTCAATTTAGTAGGAATACATAACTTTTGAAGCAGAGCTCGGATTTCAAAATTAAGCTCATTTCATGTTCTATGGGGTGGAAAACATGGAAAATCCACAAGATTTTAGTGTGCGAGATTTTCATATGGAGTTATCCCAAGGCATATTTCAAAATGGAAGGTAGAAGTCAATTTAGTAGGAATACATAACTTTTGAAGCAGAGCTCGGATTTCCAAAATAAGCTCATTTTCATGTTCTATGGGATGGAAAACATTGAAAATCCACATGATTTTCGTGTGCGAGCTTTTCATGTGAGTTATCCAAGGCATATTTCAAAATGGAAGGTAGAATTCAATTTAGTAGGAATACATAACTTTTGAAGCAGAGCTCGGTTTCCAAAATAAGATCATTTTCATGTTCTATGGGGTGGAAAACATTGAAAATCCACATGATTTTCGTGTGCGAGCTTTTCCTGTGGAGTTATCCCAAGGCATATTTCAAAATGGAAGGTAGAATTCAATTTAGTAGGAATACATAACTTTTGAAGCAGAGCTCGGATTTCAAAATTAAGCTCATTTTCATGTTCTATGGGGTGGAAAACATTGAAAATCCACATGATTTTAGTGTGCGAGCTTTTCCTGTGGAGTTATCCCAAGGCATATTTCAAAATGGAAGGTAGAATTCAATTTAGTAGGAATACATAACTTTTGAAGCAGAGCTCGGATTTCAAAATTAAGATCATTTTCATGTTCTATGGGATGGAAAACATTGAAAATCTACAAGATTTTCGTGTGCGAGAGCTTTTCATGTGGAGTTATCCCAAGGCATATTTCAAAATGGAAGGTAGAATTCAATTTAGTAGGAATACATAACTTTTGAAGCAGAGCTCGGATTTCAAAAATAAGATCATTTTCATGTTCTATGGGATGGAAAACATTGAAAATCCACATGATTTTTTTGGTGCGAGCTTTTCATGTGATCTTATCCCAAGGCATATTTCAAAATGGAAGGTAGAATTCAATTTAGTAGGAATACATAACTTTTGAAGCAGAGCTCGGATTTCAAAATTAAGCTCATTTTCATGTTCTATGGGGTGGAAAACATGGAAAATCCACATGATTTTCGTGTGTGCGAGCTTTTCCTGTGGAGTTATCCCAAGGCATATTTCAAAATGGAAGGTAGAATTCAATTTAGTAGGAATACACATAACTTTTGAAGCAGAGCTCGGATTTCTAAAATAAGATCATTTTCAAGTTCTATGGGATGGAAACCCTACAAAATCCACAAGATTTTCGTGTGCGAGATTTTCATGTGGAGTTATCCCAAGGCATATTTCAAAATGGAAGGTAGAAGTCAATTTAGTAGCAATACATAACTTTTGAAGCAGAGCTCGGATTTCCAAAATAAGATTATTTTCATGTTCTATGGGGTGGAAAACATTGAAAATTCACATGATTTTCGGTGTTGAGCTTTTCCTGTGATCTTATCACAAGGCATATTTCAAAATGGAAGGTAGAATTCAATTTAGTAGGAATACATAACTTTTGAAGCAGAGCTCGGATTTCAAAATTAAGCTCATTTTCATGTTCTATGGGGTGGAAAACATGGAAAATCCACATGATTTTCGTGTGCGAGCTTTTCCTGTGGAGTTATCCCAAGGCATATTTCAAAATGGAAGGTAGAATTCAATTTAGTAGGAATACATAACTTTTGAAGCAGAGCTCGGATTTCAAAAATAAGATCATTTTCAAGTTCTATGGGATGGAAACCCTACAAAATCCACAAGATTTTAGTGTGCGAGATTTTCATGTGGAGTTATCCCAAGGCATATTTCAAAATGGAAGGTAGAAGTCAATTTAGTAGGAATACATAACTTTTGAAGCAGAGCTCAGATTTCAAAAATAAGATTATTTTCATGTTTTATGGGGTGGAAAACATGAAAATCCACATGATTTTCAGTGCGAGCTTTTCATGTGATCTTATCACAAGGCATATTTCAAAATGGAAGGTAGAATTCAATTTAGTAGGAATACATAACTTTTGAAGCAGAGCTCGGTTTCAAAAAGTTAAGCTCATTTTCATGTTCTATGGGGTGGAAAACATGGAAAATCCACATGATTTTCGTGTGCGAGCTTTTCTGTGAGTTATCCCAAGGCATATTTCAAAATGGAAGGTAGAATTCAATTTGGTAGGAATACATAACTTTTGAAGCAGAGCTCGGATTTCAAAAATAAGATCATTTTCATGTTCTATGGGATGGAAAACATTGAAAATCCACACGATTTTCGTGTGCGAGCTTTTCATGTGGAGTTATCACAAGGCATATTTCAAAATGGAAGGTAGAATTCAATTTAGTAGGAATACATAACTTTTGAAGCAGAGCTCGGTTTCAAAATTAAGCTCATTTTCATGTTCTATGGGGTGGAAAACATGGAAAATCCACATGATTTTAGTTGTGTGCGAGCTTTTCCTGTGGAGTTATCCCAAGGCATATTTCAAAATGGAAGGTAGAATTCAATTTAGTAGGAATACATAACTTTTGAAGCAGAGCTCGGATTTCAAAATAAGATCATTTTCATGTTCTATGGGATGGAAAACATTGAAAATCCACAATTTTTCGTGTGCGAGCTTTTCCTGTCGAGTTGCCCCAAGGCATATTTCAAAATGGAAGGTAGAATTCAATTTAGTAGGAATACATAACTTTTGAAGCAGAGCTCGGATTTCAAAAAGAAGATCATTTTCATTTTTTATGGGTGGAAACCCTACAAAATCCACAAGATTTTCGTGTGCGAGATTTTCATGTGGAGTTATCCCAAGGCATATTTCAAAATGGAAGGTAGAAGTTCAATTTAGTAGCAATACATAACTTTTGAAGCAGAGCTCGGATTTCAAAATAAGATTATTTTCATGTTTTATGGGGTGGAAAACATTGAAAATCCACATGATTTTCGTTGCGAGCTTTTCATGTGATCTTATCACAAGGCATATTTCAAAATGGAAGGTAGAATTCAATTTAGTAGGAATAGCATAACTTTTGAAGCAGAGCTCGGATTTCAAAAATTAAGCTCATTTTCATGTTCTATGGGATGGAAAACATTGAAAATCCACACGATTTTCGTAATACGAGCTTTTCCTGTCGAGTTATCCCAAGGCATATTTCAAAATGAAGGTAGAATTCAATTTAGTAGGAATACATAACTTTTGAAGCAGAGCTCGGATTTCAAAATAAGATTATTTTCATGTTCTATGGGTGGAAAACATTGAAAATTCACATGATTTTCGTCGCGAGCTTTTCATGTGGAGTTATCACAAGGCATATTTCAAAAAGAAGGTAGAAATTCAATGAATTAGGAATACAGCACTTTTAAAGCAGATCGGTTCAAAAATTAAGCTGATTTCATGTTCTATGGGATGGAAAACATTGAAAATCCACACGATTTTCGTGTGCGAGCTTTTCCTGTGAGTTATCCCAAGGCATATTTCAAATGGAAGGTAGAATTCAATTTAGTAGGAATACATAACTTTTGAAGCAGAGCTCGGATTTCAAAAGAAGATCATTTCATGTTCTATGGGATGGAAAACATTGAAAATCCACATGATTTTCTTGTGCGAGCTTTTCCTGTGAGTTGCCCCAAGGCATATTTCAAAATAGAAGGTAGAATTCAATTTAGTAGGAATACATAACTTTTGAAGCAGAGCTCGGATTTCAAAAGAAGATAATTTTCATTTTTCTGGGGTGGAAACCCTACAAAATCCACAAGAATTTCAGTGCGAGATTTTCATGTGGAGTTATCCCAAGGCATATTTCAAAATGGAAGGTAGAAGTCAATTTAGTAGCAATACATAACTTTTGAAGCAGAGCTCAGATTTCAAAAATAAGATTTTTTCATGTTTTATGGGGTGGAAAAATGAAAATCCACATGATTTTAAGTGCGAGCTTTTTCATGTGATCTTATCACAAGGCATATTTCAAAATGGAAGGTAGAATTCAATTTAGTAGGAATACATAACTTTTGAAGCAGAGCTCGGATTTCCAAAATAAGATCATTTTCATGTTCTATGGGATGGAAAACATTGAAAATCACACGATTTTACAGTATGCGAGCTTTTCTGTCGAGTTGCCCCAAGGCATATTTCAAAATAGAAGGTAGAATTCAATTTAGGTAGGAATACATAACTTTTTAAAGCAGAGCTCGGATTTCAAAAATTAGCTATTTTCATGTTCTATGGGGTGGAAAACATTGAAAATCCACATGATTTTCGTGTGCGAGCTTTTCATGTGGAGTTATCACAAGGCATATTTCAAAATGGAAGGTAGAATTCAATTTGAGTAGAATACATAACTTTTGAAACAGAGCTCGGATTTCAAAAAGAAAGCATGATTTCATGTTCTATGGGATGGAAAACATTGAAAATCCACATGATTTCTAGTGCGGCAGCTTTCCTGTGAGTTGCCCCAAGGCATATTTCAAAATAGAAGGTGAGAATTCAATTTAGTAGGAATACATAACTTTTGAAGCAGGCTGGATTTCAAAAAGAAGATCATTTTCATTTTTCTGGGTGGAAACCCTACAAATCCACAAAATTTAGCGTATGTGAGATTTTCATGTGGAGTTATCCCAAGAGCATATTTCAAAATGGAAGGTAGAAGTCAATTTAGTAGCAATACATAGCACTTTTGAAATAGAGCTCAGTTTCCAAAAATAAGATTTTCCATTTTTATGGGGTGGAAAACATGAAAATCACACATGATTTTCGATCTTGCGAGCTTTTCATGTGGATCTTATCACAAGGCATATTTCAAAATGGAAGGTAGAATTCAATTTAGTAGGAATACATAACTTTTGAAGCAGAGCTTGGATTTCAAAATAAGATCATTTTCATGTTCTATGGGGTGGAAAACATTGAAAATCCACACGATTTTCGTATGCGAGAGCTTTTCCTGTGGAGTTATCCCAGGCATATTTCAAAATAGAAGGTAGAATTCAATTTAGTAGGAATACATAACTTTTGAAGCAGAGCTCGGATTTCCAGGCAAGATTAAGATCATTTTCATGTTCTATGGGGTGGAAAACATTGAAAATCCACATGATTTTACCTGTGATGAGCTTTTCCTGTGAGTTATCACCAAGGCATATTTCAAAATGAAAGGTAGAATTCAATTTAGGGAATACAGCACTTTTGAAGCAGAGATGGGATTTCAAAAATTAAGCTCATTTTCATGTTCTATGTAGATGGAAAACATTGAAAATCACGATTTTCGTGTCTTGACTTTTTCTGTGGAGGTTATCCCAGGAAGGCGCTATTTCAAAATGGAAGGTAGAATTCCCAATTTGGGTAAAGAATACATAACTTTTGAAACAGAGCTCGGATTTCAAAAATAAGATCATTTACATGTTCTATGGGATGGAAAACATTGAAAATCCACATGATTTTCTTGTAAGACTTTTCCTGTCGAGTTGCCCCAAGGCATATTTCAAAATAGAGAGGTGAAAATTCAATTTAGTAGGAATACATATCTTTTGAAGCAGGCTACAGGAAGATGGAAAATCCACAAGATTTTCGTGTGCGAGAATGT
Organism: Pseudonaja textilis; assembly: GCF_049901715.1. Lineage (NCBI taxonomy): Eukaryota > Metazoa > Chordata > Lepidosauria > Squamata > Elapidae > Pseudonaja > Pseudonaja textilis. The sequence continues at coordinate 61,977 of NW_028262864.1, read as the reverse complement.
GGAGTTATCCCAAGGCATATTTCAAAATGGAAGGTAGAAGTCAATTTAGTAGCAATACATAACTTTTTGAAGCAGAGCTCAGATTTCCAAAAATAAGATTATTTTCATGTTTTGTGGGGTGGAAAACATTCGAAAATCCACATGATTTTAGTGCGAGCTTTTTCATGTGATCTTATCACAGGCATATTTCAAAATGGAAGGTAGAATTCAATTTAGTAGGAATACATAACTTTTGAAGCAGGCTCGGATTTCAAAATAAAGATCATTTTCAAGTTCTATGGGATGGAAAACATTGAAAATCCACACGATTTTTAGTGTGCGAAGCTTTCCTGTGGAGTTGCCCCAAGGCATATTTCAAAATAGAAGGTAGAATTCAATTTAGTAGGAATACATAACTTTTGAAGCAGAGCTCGGATTTCAAAAAGAAGATCATTTTCATTTTTATCTGGGGAATGGAAAGCCCTACAAAATCCCACAAGATTTTCAAATCTGTGCGAGATTTTCATGTGGAGTTATCCCAAGGCATATTTCAAAGATGGAAGGTAGAAGTCAATGAATTAGTAGAATACATAACTTTTGAAGCAGAGCTCGGATTTCAAAAATTAGCTGATTTCTATATGGATGAAACATTCACAATCTACACAGTGTTTTCACATTGATTTTCCTGTGAAGTGAGCATCTAAACACTATTTTAAATGGAGAAATTAATTATTACAGAGATATATTTGATGGTTGGGTTTCAAAAATAAAATCATTTTTACATATCACAGGGTGACATTAATCATTTTTTAGCGATACCTATGGATTTCTCAAAGACATATTTTCCAAATAGAAATGATTGTTTTGATGGGTTTTATATGAAGCATTAGTTCAAAGTGCATTATACAGTGAAATCTGCTCATCTGAATAATATCTTCCTCAGATGTCACAGAGAATAGTATTCCAGAAATAGATGTGAATTTTCGAATTTTCAAATCTATGGGTATCGAAATCGTGATACAGTAGATATCTGTTAAGTACATTCAGTAGTCTTTGCACTATTTGAACTATGCAATGCTCCGTAACAGCATACTGAAAAATAAATGTGAATTTCAATGTTTTCACCGCATATTTGTGAGTAATCTTATTTTGAAGTGACTTCAAGAGATTAGTATTCTAGTGAATACACCTTCGACGAGCAACTTCGACGAAAGCATCTTTAAAATAGGTGGTTTTCAGTATTTTCCATCATAGGCTTGAAATGATCTTGACACTGAAATCTGACTCTGCTCCAAAGTTATATTCCTACTAGGCATTCACCTTCCGATCTTGTGATAGTCACACGTGAACACCGCATAAAATCTATGTGATTTTCATTTTTTCCGCCCCATAAACATGAAAAATGTATTTTTAGAATCTGGGCTTTCTGCTTCCAAGGGGATTATGTGTGCTATATAGGTAAACCACCTTTCCATTTGAGTATGTAGCAGGACTCGCTCCGCATGAAGTCTGCGCACAATTTGCTGTGGGCATGAGGACTCCGCCCCAAAAAAAATGATTATCTCTTTAATCCGGTGATATGTTCTACTAAATTAATTCTGCCTGACACGAGAAAGCTAGCAGCGAACAACTCCACGGAAGAAAGCTTCGCACAAAATCATGTGGATTTCAATGTTTCCATCCCACGCGGCTGTGAGTGATCTATTTGAAATCCGGCTCTGTTTCAAGTTATGTATTCTGGAAGTGAATTCTGCCTTCGACTGAAGCAATAGCAACAGGACAACTCGCGAAAAACTGCGCGCCGAAAAAATAAACCGTGGTTTCAGTATTTTCCATCATAAATCGGCCAATTTTCGATCTCTGCGCTGTATTCTGATTCGTGAATTCTACCTTTCTTTGAAAGCAATAACAACTGTACATGAAAAGCTACGGCGCCTGTCTTAATAATTTTCATTTCATAACATTCTTATTTTGAAATCAAATACTTCAAAGATTAAAAAAATATTCTACTAAATTGAACTCTACAACTTCTATTTTAATGTGTAGGCATAACTCAGTGAGCTATCTGTCGTGTGGTTGTGTTTCCATCCCATCAGAACAGAAATGATCTTCATTTGGAAATCCAAGCTCTGTAAGATTCATATTGCAAATTAATTCTACCTTCCATTTTTAGCATGTGATGGGTGCATGTAACAGCGCCTGAAGATCGCGAGACCTGTTTTCCACTTCGCTGCGCCATGAAAAATCTTTGACTCTGCTCCCGAGGCCCATGCCAGTGCTACTAAGTGACTACCCGTGCCAGGACCTGCTCCCACGCGAAATCTCAGCCTCTGAAATGGCGGAGGCTGATTCAGAAAAAGGTAATTATCTTCTTTAATCCGAGCTCTGCTTCAGGCTGTATTCTAATTAATTCTACCTTCAAACCTGAAATATTAACGCTGGTACAGCTTCGCGCAAAGAAAAATCAATGATTTTCAATGTCTTCAAATGATCTTTTGAGTCATCTGTTTCAAAAGTTGCTGTATTCTAGTAATTCTGCTGCTCCAGGCCTGGAAAGCATCTTTGCCCAGGACAACTCACGAAACTTCAAGCTGCATAATCGTGTCTTTCGTGTTTTCCATCCCATGGTATCAGCTTATTACACCCAGATCCAGTCTCTGCTAAAGTGCTGTATTCTAATTCAAATTGGCTTTCCATGAACTGCATGCTGAAATAGATGGTTACGTAACCATCATAGAACTGAAGATGATCTTATTTTGGAGATCCGGCTCTGCTCAAGAGATTTACTAATTAATTCTACCTTCATTACAATGTGAATAGATCATGAAAGAAAGCAAAATCAACAATGTGGACCTATTTTTTCCTGCAAACATCAGAAAAATCTTGTTTTGAAATCTGGCTCTCTTCAAGGGTCATCAATATTGCTACTAGGTCGATACTACCTTTCCGTTTGAGCGTAACGGGATAACTCCCGCGAAGGAAACCTGCTGCAACAATGAACTTCAACGCCCAGAAAAATGAAAGTGGCACGAGAATCCGGGCTCTCTTCCAAGATATGTATTCTACAAATCAAGTGCTACCTTCTGACGAGTATGCTGCAGAACTCAAAAACTCATGCAGAAAAATAAATATTGGACCTTCCATCATGGTACATGAAATGATCTTTGCTGAGAATCGATCTGTTTCAAGATTATGTATTCCTATAAGAATTCTATTCCATTTGGCTATGCCTTGAATAACTCCACGAAAAAACTCAACACCTGAAAAATAAGTAATTCAGTGTTTTCATCCCATGGTACAACAATTTTGAGGTAGATCTCACCTTAAAGATAACTGTATTCCTAATTCATTGAATTCTGCAACTCTTTGAAGTATGTATGACAACCAGTGGCTGGCCGTGCCCAGTAATGTGATTTCATTTCCTGCGCCAAGGTATGAAACAATCTTGTTTTGAAATCCGGCTCTCTTTCAAGCTGCTAGTACCTTCTGTTTTAGTAATAGCCTTCAGGTTCTTTCGACAGAGGAAAAAATGGCATCACGAAAATGGTGTGGTTGCCATCCATGAACAGATGATCTGCAGTCGAGCTCTGCTCAAGGGTGTGTGTTCCTGCAGGTGGTCTACCTTCCGTTGTATGCTGCCTGTGATGGATCATGGCGGCGCTCGAAAATCATGTGGTTCCACCGCTAGCAAGTAATGAAAAAATCTTGTTTTTGAAATCTGAGCTCTGCTTCGGGATTATAACCATTGCACTGAAACTACACCTTCGATACGAGTATGCTGCTGGGATAACTCGCCAAAATCTTAAGCGCACAGAAGTGCTAACATCTCCACCCGAAAAATGAGTCATCTTCGTGAAATCCCGATACTGCTTCAAAAGATATGTATTCCTACAATTCTGCCTTCTATTTGAAGGCTATGCCCAAGAGACTGGCTTTCATTTTGAGAAAAAACTTCATGCACGAAAATCGTGTGGTTTAGGATTACTCCATCCCATAGAACGAGTGATCTTATTTAGTCTGCTTCAGGGCATGTATTGCTACTGGCTCAATTTTGAGTATGCTGCAGAACTCATGAAGGCTCTGGCACCTCTTCAATGAATTTTCTGGGTTTTCCACCAAAATGAAAGTGAACTGTGGGGCTCTCTTCCGAGATTATGTATTCTACTGGTGAATTCTGCTTCTGTGCGAGGTATTAGCAACTGGGCAACTCATTTGAACTTCGCACTGCGAATCATAGTTTTCATGTTTCACCCCATGGTGATGAGCAGTACGAAGATCCGACTCTGCCTCAAAGTGTGTATTCCTGCTGAATTAATTCTGCAACTCATTCCAAACCAATAGCAGCAGCAGGCTCAAGATCACATGAAACAACAAATAGTTGATGGTTTTCGAACCTCATAAATGATGACCTTGTTTGATCAGCTGTGCACTCAAGCGCCGTTCTGCAAGTGATTCTGCCTTCCCATTCGACAATACTTGACTGGATGCGTAACTTCAACGCTTAATCGTGTGGACACAATTTTCCATCATGATTTAATGAAATGAAGCAATTTTGAATCAGACTCTTCAAGGTATACTGTTCACATACTAGTGAATTCTACCTTCCATTTAGTATGCCTTTATGAACAGATAAATGACTTCACTCAAAATAAATATCCATTTTCCTTACATAAAGATGTTGCCCATTTTGAATCTGAGCTCTGCTTTCAAAGTTGTATATTGCTGAAATTGACTTCACCCGTTTGAAGGCGTAATATGGGAACCGCATGAAAATCTGTACCGCGAAAATCAGTAGTTTTGTGAGGTTTCCACCCCGAAAAAATAATTAACTCTTCTTTGTGCAGTGCTAGATGTATTCCTACTAAGTCAATTCACATTCTATTTTGAAATATGCCAACAGTGCACGAAACAGATAGTTTCATGTTTTCATAAGTGCCAATGATCTTTATTCGAGCTCTGCCCAAAAGTTATGTATTCCTACTGATAATACCTTCCATTTGGTATGCACGTGTAAGACCGCATGAAAAGGTAATAGAAAAATGTATTGAATTTCATCTCTTACTCCATCCATGAAACATGAAAATCAATATTTTGAAATCCATCTCTCTTAACTGTATTCCCAGTGGTAATTCTCTCTTTGGCTCGCCTTATGAACTCCGTAAGCTGGCGCTGCAACGAAATCATGTGAATTTTCAGTGTTTCACCCATAAATTTGATATTCTTTGAACATCGACTCTCGCCCCCTCAAGTATATTCTAAATGAACTCTGCTTCTATTTTGAAGCAATAGCGAACAACTCGTGATATCTGGCATCGATGGTTCAGTATTTTCCACTTATAAACATGTGTCTTTATTTTGAAATCGACTTTCTGCTTTCAAGGCCAATATTCCTACTAGTGACTCTACCTTCCATTTATTAACTCCACGTAGCTTCTGCTTCTGCAAAATCTTGTGGTTTTTCTGGGTTTACCCCATAAAAATGAAATGATCTTCTTTGAAATTCGGCTCTTTTCAAGAAGTTATGTATTCCTACTAGTGAACCTACAACACCTGTTACAACCGCAGCAAAAAATAAATGATTTTCAATGTTTTCCATCATGGAGAATGTTGTACGAATCCGGGCTCTTTTCTTGAGAGACCTTTGTTCTGCAAATAAATTCTTTAGCCGTTTTAGTAATAGCAACGGATAATCCACGGGAAAAACTGCGAAAATCAGCGGTGTGGTGAGAGAGTCGATATTCCAAAGATTATGTTCCTGCTAGAATGATTACCTTCCATTTGAAATATGCCGCTATTGATGGTCATCAAGCTGCATTAGATCATGTGGATTTTAGATGTTCTCCCATAGAACATGAAATCGGCAATTACGAAGTCAGTCTCTAAAGTGCTGTGTATGATTCTACCTTCCCGATACGAAGTATGCTGTGATGCTCCACGTAATCTCATGCTGGTGGACATGGGGTTTCCACTGAAAGTAATGATCTTTGAACCTCCTGTATTCCTATAAGTGAATTCTTTTCTGTTTGAGTATGCCGCTATTCGATGTCGTGGATTTCAATGTTTCCGTCAGCAAACAAAAATGATCTTATTTGGAAATCCGGCTGCTTCAAGTTATGTATTCCTGCAAATGATTCTACCTTCCATTACGAAGTAATATGAGCTCAGAGGAAGAGGCTCGCGAAAAGTCATGGGTTGCCATGTTCACCCATAAGGCTATGAAAATGAACGAACACAGTCGAACTTTGTTTAAATCAATTACACCATTTAAGTATGCTTGTGTTCATCACGTAACTCGCGCTTAATAATGGATTGCATGTTTTCCATTCGAAAATGAATCATCTTATTTTAATCTGACTCTGCTTTCAAGGGATATCATGTGCTATGGCGAACTTCTTCATTTTGAAATATGCCTTCGTTAACTCACGCATGCAATGCGTGGTTACTACAGGATTTCCACCCCCATAAGAAGAAGTGATCTTCTTTGAAATCGTGCCCTTTCCAAGGCTATGTGTGCTAAATCGTTATTCTATTTTAATGTGCTGCCCAGAACAGCTTTCGGCCGGAAAAGCAACGCAGAAGAATATCGTGTGGACCTCGTATTTTCACCCAGACGTGGTGAGCAATTTTGGCGACTCTAACACAAGTTTTTTTGTGATACTGAGCCAATTCTGCAACTCCATTGGTAATAACCTTTGAGACAACTCGAAGGAAAAGCTGCAGCATGAAAAAATATGATTTTCATTTTTATCCTGGTAACGAAGTCGGCGGCCACGAATCCGATCTCCTGCCAAAAAGTGCTGTCATTCTGATGGTCTGCCTCTTTGAGTGCCTGCTGTGTCTTTCTGATCAAAAGCTGCGTGCTGCGAAAAAATAAATGATTTCGTGACCTCACCCCATAGAAGGCGTGAAGAAACAATCTTGTTTTGAAATCGACTCTGCTCCAGGGTATGTATTCTAAATTGAACTCTGCAGCGGTAATAGTAACCCCAGAGCAACTCACGTAATTTGCTGCGCGAAAATCTTCGTGGATTCTCTCACCGGTTCCATTCCATCGCGAAATGAGCAGTACAATCCAGGCTCTGTTTCAAAAGTTATGTATTCCTATATGAATCTACTATTTAATGCCAAATAACAATGGGCGCTCCATCTGTAAGTAAATCAGATTCTCAGTAACATCCATAGAGCGAGAAATGATCTTATTTTGGAAATCGAAGCTCTGCTCAAAGACATTCCTGCTAGGTCGAATTCTGTTCCATTTTGAGCTGTGCTGCTGTGATGATCACATGAAGCTCGCGCTCTAATCATGGATTTTCTTTCCACCCATCACTTCTGTAAGTAATCTTATTTTTGAGAATCTGACTCTATTCAAGATTATGTGTGCTACTAGTGACTACTACCTTCATTTGAAATATGTGAATACGTAATCTCATGCTAAAATTTGATTAGCCAAGGGTTTCCACGAAAAATAATCTTTTGACCTCTGCTTCAGATATTCTACGGTGGAGTCTACCTTGTTTTGAGTGTGCCTTGGAGCAACTGCGCACTGCGAGAAATGGTGGTAATTTCAATGTTTCCTGGGTAAAGTGATCTTTATTTTTAAAATCGACTCTTTCAAGTATATACTAAGAGATTCTGCCTTCAGGCTGAAAATAATAACGCTGAGACAACTCCGGAAAAATCGCCAGTTTAGTATTCTGCTTATAAGTGCGAAGAATGAAGCGGTACAGTCGACAGTTTAAAGTTGTATTCCTACTAAATGGTCTACCTTCCATTCGAAATATGTGTGACAGATCATCAACTCAGCAATGTCTGGTTTCCATCTCCGCCCCGTGTATTTTGAGGAATCTGACTCTGCTTCAGATATATATTACTGCTAGAACCGACTTCTGCCTTCCATTTAGTATGCCTTGAATCAACCTCCCGCATCAAGCTCGCCTGAAAAATCTTGTGGACCTTCTGGGTTTCCACCGTAAAAAATGAAGATGATCTTCTTTTGAGACTCTGAATAACCTCTGTCATCTTAATGAATTCTACACCTTCTATTTTGAAACAACGGCAGAACATTCATTTGAAACCATGCAGAAAATCATGTGGATCATCATTTCACCCCATAGAGCATGAGATGAGCTTAATTTTGAATCGACTCTGCTTTAAAAGTTTGTATTGATGGAGTGAACTTCCGTGAAGCTTACCCAGGACAACTCTGAGAGCTCGCACGCAGAAAATCGTGTGGTTTTTCGGCTTTTCAATCCTGAGGCTGGCAATCAGCTGATCGATCTCTGCACAAAGTGTAAACATTCTAATTGGTAATTCTGCTGCGCGAGTATGCCTTGTGATAACTCCTGATCAAAAAGCACCGTACCAATCGTAACAATTTCAATGTTTCACGCAAAACAAGAAGCAATCTTGTTTTGTTACGACTCTTAACAAAGTTATGTTCTGCAGAACAGACTTACCTTCATTACAGTATGTAACCCAGACTCAACTGCACAGAAAATCTTGTGGATTTTCTGATTCGACAAAAAATGAGGTGAGCTTAATTTTGAGTCAGGGGCTCTGTTTCCATGTATTCCTACTGAATTCTGCCTTCTGTTCTGATGTGCTGTGGATGCAACTCGACAGGAAAAGCTCCCATGCGCGGAAATGGGTGTGGACCTCGTGTTTTCCATCATCAGAGCAGTGATGTATTTGAAGATGGGACTCTAGCCTCAATAATGTTCCTGCTAGGTGATTCTACCTTCCGGTACAGAATATGCGCTAACGTGAATGAATCGCATGAAGCTTCGTATGTGGATTTCACTCCGCCATCATGAAGTAATCTTATTTTAGTCGACTCTAGCTGAGGATGATCGTTTACCTTCCATTTTGGTATGCGGGAGAGCTCACGTAATCTCTGCATGCAAAATCTTATTGGACTGCCAAAAAATGAAGAGTCGGAAATCTGGTCTGCTTCAATATGTATTCTACTAAGTGAATTCTACATTCTATTTTGAAATATATGAACATTTCATTTGAGCGCTTCGCGCGAAATATGTGTGGACCTCAATGTTTTCCATCCATAGAACATAGAAGGCCAGTCTTATTTTAAAGGAAATCGAGCTCTCACTTCAAAAGTTATGTATTCTACTAAGGTAATTCTACCTTCCATTTTTAATATGCCTTGTGGATGGTCATGAAAAGATGCCTCACAAAAAATAGATATTGGATTTCGGCACCTCGCGGTATGAAATCAGCTTATTTTTCTCTGCTAAAAATATTCTGATGAAGATTCTACCTTTCACGAGTATGCCTTTGTGATAACTCCGTGAAAAGCCGGCGCGCAACAAAATCATGTGAACAATGTTTTTTTCACCAGCAGAGGCACATGAAGTGTCTTATTTTGGACATCCAGCTTGTCAAAGATTATGTATTCACGAACTCTACCTTCTATTCTGAAATATAAGCTTGTGGGCAACTGTTGGGAAAACATGTCACAAATAGTGTGGTTTTCAGTGTTTTCACCGCTAGAAGGTATGTCAATCTTGTTTAGTCAGAAACTCTTAGCTGAAGTTATGTGTTCCTACTAGGCTCAAAATAGACTGAGTATAACTCGTAACTAAGCACCTTGTGGATACTCTGGGTTTCCTGCCCCATGGGTGATTAGAGGCTCTTTCAGGGTTATGTATTCTACTAGTGAATTCTACTGTATTACGAGCTGTGCCTTGAACAACTCATTGAGAAAACTCACTTTGCAATAAGTTTTCGTGTTTTCTCATAGAACAGTGATATCTTATTTTGAAATCCGGCTCTGCTTCAAAAAGTATGTATTCTACTAGTGAATTCTGCAACTGGTGAGACAATAACCTTGAGTCCTGAGCCGCCTGCCTCCACCTGGGGCTGAGGCGAGCAATTTGAAATCGACTCTGCTCAAGCTGAATTACACCTTCTGAAAATATACCTTTGTGATAGATGCGTAAGCTGGTAATCATGTGGGTCGATGTTTTTCCATCATCGTATGAAATCAGCTTATTTGAAATCGATCTCTTTAAAGTGCTGTGATCTGGTGATGAATTCTACCTTCCCATTTGAGGCTGTGCCTTTGTGTTCAACTTTCCACGTAATCTACTTTGCAATTTGGTGATTTTGAGGTTTCACCCCGAAAAATGATGATCTTTGAAATCCGTTCCTCTCTTTCGAAAGATGTGTATTCCTACTAGATAATTCTACCCTTCTGATACGACATGCCTTGGGAACTTGTGCACGAGGCTTTGCATGCGAAATAGTGTGAGATGTTTTCATCCTGGATGAAAATGATCCTTTATTTTTGATCCACATGCGCTCAAGGGTTATATTCCTACTAGTCGATTCTGCCTTCCATTACAATATGCTGAGACTCGGAGGCTCGCAGGCGTAGTTTCCATGTTTTTCCGCAGAAAAAACGAAATAATCTTATTTTAGAGAATCACAGTATTTCTGCTCAAAAGTTATGTATTGCTACTAGTGTTCTGTCCATTTGAAATAATATGGACAACTCCATCAAAAAAAGCTTCGCTGCGAAAAATCTTTGATTTTCTGAGGTTTTACCCCATAAAAAGATGAGTGAGTCTTCTTTGAAATCGACCTTTCAAGATATTGGACACTGGAAGGTCTGCACCTTCTGTTTTGAGTATGCTTGAAACTCGACAGGCAGCTTCTGCAAGTAGTTTTCAATGTTTACCATAGAGTATGAATGTGTATTTTGAAATCCGATACCTTCCAGATTATGGCGTGAACTCTACCTTCCATTGGCTGTACTGTAACTCCACATGAAGACCCAGCGCGAAATCTTGTGTTTCTACATTATAAATGATAACGTCCGAGCTCTGTTCAAAAGTTATGTATTCTGCAGGAGTGAATTCTACCTTCTAAACTGAGCCATTGCCCAACAGCGCTTCATTTGAAACTCGCATCACGTCGTCTCGCGTATAAGTATGTGTTCTTATTTTGTCGAGCTCTGCCAAGAATTATGTATTCCTACTAGTGATACCATTCCATTTGAGCTATGCCTTTAGGATAACTCCCACGTAACTCGTTTAAGGTAATGGGCCTAAGGGTTTCCACCCCATAAAATGAAAGTGATATCTTTGATACGGCTCTGCTTCCCAGAATTCTCTTGACCCTACTGATGAGTGCCTGTAAATATGTGGTGACTGGAAAATCTCTCACCTTGTGGACTTCAGGTTTCCATCATAGAACAGAATGATCTTCTTTTTGAAAACGAGCTCTTCTTTGAGAACATGGCTGTTCTACTAGACAATTCTGCCCTGGGCCACGAGAATGAGCGGACAACTCACGGAAAAGCTTGCACGCAAAAAATCATGTGGATTTTCAATGTTTTTCCATCCCATAAATTTGTGGTGAGCCCATTACAGTCAGACTCTCATCAAGTTATGTATTCCTACTAAGTGTGATTACCTTCATTTGGCTATGCGCGGAATAACTCCACGGGAACTGCGAGAAAATGGGTGTGGATTTCAATGTTTTCCATCCCATGGGGTATGAGAATCGGCAATTTTGAGTCACGATCTCTGCTTTTAAAGAGTGTAACAATCCCCAATTGAGTACACCTTTGCACTGGCTCTGTGACTCTCAATTAAGCTGTGTAGCATCATGTGGTCTCAGTGTTTTCACCCATGGCTATGAGAGCAATCTTATTTTAAATCCCGACTCTCTTCAGTAATATTCTAGTGGTCTCTGCCTTCTGTTTTTGAAGCCTTGGGAGCAGCTCATTTCAAAGGAAGAGCTCGCATGCGAAAATCGTGTTAGTTTTCAATAACATCGAAATGATCTTATTTGGAAATCCGACTCTGCTCAAGGATATCCCATTCTACTAAATTGAATTCTACCTTCGATGCAATAATAATCCACGGAAAGCCAGCACCATCATTTGGTTTTCCATGTTTTCCACCATAGGCTGTGATGAGCTTATTTTGAAATCCCAGCACTTTCAAAGTTAGTATTCCTACTAAATCTTACCTTCGTTGGAGACAATATGAGACAACTCCCATGGCTGGATAGCAAAATAAGCTATGGTTTTCTGGTTTCCACCCAAAACCAGTGATCTTCTTTGAGAATCCGACTCTGCTCCAAGAGATTATGTATTCCTGCTAATTAATTCTGCTATTCTATACGAGTATGCTGTGATGGATCATGAAGCAGCACTCGTCGTATTTTCCACCCATCAGGCTGAAATGTCTTGTTTGAAGATCTGAACTCTGCTGAGGGTATGTGTTAACTGCTAATTCTGCCTTTCAGTACAGTAATAGCGGTGACTCCGCATGAGCTCTGCGTGCACGAAAATCTTGTAGTTTTGAGTTCGCGAAAAAATGAAGAGTCATCTTCTTTTTGAAATCGACTCTGCTCAAGATGTGTGATGCAGTGATTCTGCCTTCTGTTTGTGGGAGCAACTCGTGAACTTCGCCTGCGAGCCAGTGCCGTTTCAATGTTTTCCATCCCATAAATTTCATGTAAAATGTTTTGGAAGTGACTCTGCTTCAAGAGATGTATTCCTACTAAGTGATTCTACCTTCCATTTTTAGTATGCGTGATGAATCTGTAGTGCCTTAATTTTCCATCATAGAACATGAAATGATCTTATTTTCTGGAAATCCCGACTCTGCCTCAAGATTATCTGTTCCTACTAAGGGCTCTACCTTCTGTTTTTGGCTGTAGAACAACGACGGCGCCTCGCATCTATCGTGGACCTCATTTCATCATAGAGCAATGTTCTTATTTTGAAACGACTGTGCTCAAAGTTAATATGTTTGCAAATACACCTTCCGATACGAAGTATGCCTTGAGACTAACTCGCAGGGCTTCGCTGCACTGAAATCATGTGGACACCGTTTTCCATAAGGCGTGAAGTGAAACATTTTTGAGAATCTGGCTGCTGCTCAAGGTGTATTGTTAACTACCCTAAATCGACTTCTACCTTCCATTTTGAAATATGCTTATGGGAGAAACTCCACATGAAAATCTGCTTGCGAAATGCTCGTAGATTTTGTAAGGGTTTTCCACTTTGAAAATGAAAGTGTATCTTCTTTAATCGACTCTGCTCAAAGAATGTGTTTGCAAATTCTGTGACGAGAATACCTTCAGGGCAACTCGGAAAGCAGCACCGAGAGTGGTATGGATCGTGTTTTCATCATGAAACGTAAGTGATGTATTTGAAATCCGCTCTCTTCAAGATTATGTATTCCTACTAGATTAATTCTGCCTTCCTTTGAAGCCTGCTGCTAATAAGATCACGTAGTGCGCATGAAGTATGGCGTTCAATGTTTTCCATCCATACAACATGAAGTATTTGAAATCGACTCTCAAGATTATGTGACCTACTAGTGAACTTTACCTTCTATTTGAAATATGCCTTGAACGCATTTGAGAAAGCTGTAGATATTGGTTTTCGATATTCCATCCCATGGAGCAGTGATCTTATTTTGGAAATCCGGCTGACCTTCAAGATTATGTATTCTGCTAGATTGGTGCCTTCATTTGAGGTAATACTGCAGGACAGCTCACAAAATCGCTGTGGTTCCCGTGATGCTCCGCCCCATGGGACGAGGCTGAGCTTGAATTTTGAGTCAGACTCCACTTCCCGAAGTTAGCCATTCCTGCCAGTCAGATTCTACCTTCCCATTACGAAGCATGCCTTTGAGACGACTTTCGACAGAAAACTCTTCGCATCGAAAATAGTGTGGTTTTCAGTGTTTTCATCATGGGGCACCCGAAATGATCTTTATTTTTGAAATCGACTCTGAAGATCAGCATATTCCTACAAATCAGAGTCTTCCATTTGAGAAGCGGGATAACTCCACGGGAAAAAATGCACCATATTGGTTACATTTCCACTAAACAGTGAGCAATTTGACTCTGCTTCAAGAAAGCTATGTATTCCTACTGAAACCAATTCTGCCTTCATTGCCTTGTGACAAGATCACGTAGCTTCGCACTCCGAAAATCATGTGAATTTCAAATTATTTCCACCCCATAAAAAACATGAAAAAAAATCTTGCTAAAATCTGACTCTGCCTAAGTATGTGTGCTACTAAATGACCAGGCTGAGATCTTTCCACGCAATCTCGCACCACGAGTGCTGTGGTGCTACAGGGTTTCCCTTACATAAACGAAATGAACTTCTTTGAAAATCGACTCTGCTTCCCAGATATGTATTCTACTGAAATTAATTCTGCCTTCTGTTAACGCTTAGTTTCCTTTCGTGGCTTCATGCAAAAATAGTTATTATTTTGAACCCCACATAAACCCAGCAATCTTATTTTAATCCGGCTCTGCTTCCAGTATGTCCCAAGTGAATCTGCCTTCCATTTGAAATAGGTATATCTCTTTCACATGAAAAACTGTTTGCAATCTTGTGAGATTTTCCACTTATAAAAAATGAAATGACTTAATTTTGAAATCCGAGAAACTCTGTTCAAAAAAGTTATAACCATTCCTACTAAATGAATTCTGCCTGTTTTGAAGTATGCCTTGGTGCCTTTCGACAAGGAAAAGCGCGCAAAAAAATCGTATTAGTTTCGATGTTTTCAACCCATAGAACATGAGCCAAACTGTTTTGGAGAATCGGCTCTGCTTCAAAGTTATGTATTCTGCCGTCGAACTCTACCTTCCATTTACGTAAAGACATGATATAACTCACGTAGCCGCGCGGCGTCGCAATGGATTTTCTGGGTTCTTTGAAAAAAATGAAATTATCTTCTTTTGAAATCGACTCTGCTTCCCAGAGATGTATTCTACTAGTACACCTTCCGTTACGATGTGCCTTTGTCACGTAGTACAGCGCCTGCACTCACGGTTTCACCCAAAAAAGCAGTGAGCTTTCTTTGAGAATCCGGTCTGCTTCAAAGGATGTATTCCTGCTGAGTGCTACCTTCTGTTGAAATATCTTATTGATTTTCACGGAAAAAGCCAAACACGCGAAAATCATCAGTTTTATGTTTTGGCTCCCCATCAAGTATGTCTTATTGAAATCGACTCTCCTAAAAGTATGTATTCCTGATGAGCTACCTTCCGTGCAATAGTATAACTCCGCATGAAAAACGCTGCCCAATGTATGCAGTTTCATAAAACAGTGAGCTTAGTCGACTCTTCAAAATTCTCTATTCCTACTAAGTGAATTCTGTGCTTTGATGTGCTTAGAACAGCCAGGGCTTCCGCATGCGAAATGGTGTGGTTTCGTGTTTTCCATGGGCAGTGATCTTTGAGAATCCGGCTCTGCTTCAAAGTTATGTATTCCTACTAATTATTCTACCTTCATTTGAGTATGCTGCTGATAAGATGCGTAACTACTCGAAAAAATCATG
>NW_028262864.1:0-46563 GCF_049901715.1 Pseudonaja textilis | reverse complement strand
TGCGAGCTTTTCCTGTCGGAGTTATCCCAAGGCATATTTCAAAATGGAAGGTAGAATTCAATTTAGTAGGAATACATAACTTTTGAAGCAGAGCTCGGATTTCAAAAATAAGATCATTTTCATGTTCTATGGGGGTGGAAAACATTGAAAATCCACATGATTTTCGTATGCGAGCTTTTCATGTGAGTTATCCCAAGGCATATTTCAAAATGGAAGGTAGAATTCAATTTAGTAGGAATACATAACTTTTGAAGCAGAGCTCGGATTTCAAAAATTAAGATCATTTTCATGTTCTATGGGATGGAAAACATTGAAAATCCACAAGATTTTCGTGTAAACGAGCTTTTCATGTGGAGTTATCCCAAGGCATATTTCAAAATGGAAGGTAGAAGTCAATTTAGTAGGAATACATAACTTTTGAAGCAGAGCTCGATTTCAAAATTAAGATCATTTTCATGTTCTATGGGGATGGAAAACATTGAAAATCCACATGATTTTCGTGAGTGCGAGCTTTTCATGTGGATCTTATCCCAAGGCATATTTCAAAATGGAAGGTAGAATTCAATTTAGTAGGAATACATAACTTTTGAAGCAGAGCTCGATTTCAAAATTAAGCTCATTTTCATGTTCTATGGGTGGAAAACATTGAAAATCCACATGATTTTCGTGTCGAGCTTTTCCTGTGGAGTTATCCCAAGGCATATTTCAAAATGGAAGGTAGAATTCAATTTAGTAGGAATACATAACTTTTGAAGCAGAGCTCGGATTTCCAAAATAAGATCATTTTCATGTTCTATGGGATGGAAAACATTGAAAATCCACACACTTTTCGTGTGCGAGCTTTTCCTGTCGAGTTGCCCCAAGGCATATTTCAAAATAGAAGGTAGAATTCAATTTAGTAGGAATACATAACTTTTGAAGCAGAGCTCGGATTTCAAAATTAAGCTCATTTTCATGTTCTATGGGGTGGAAAACATTGAAAATCCACATGATTTTCGTGTGCGAGCTTTTCCTGTGGAGTTATCCCAAGGCATATTTCAAATGGAAGGTAGAATTCAATTTAGTAGGAATACATAACTTTTGAAGAAGAGCTCGGATTTCAAAATTAAGCTCATTTTCATGTTCTATGGGAATTGGAAAACATTGAAAAATCCACATGATTTTCGCGAAAGCAGCTTTTCATGTGGGAGTTATCCCAAGGCATATTTCAAAATGGAAGGTAGAATTCAATTTAGTAGGAATACATAACTTTTGAAGCAGAGCTCGGATTTCAAAATTAAGCTCATTTTCCTGTTCTATGGGTTGGAAAACATGGAAAATCCACAGGATTTTCGTGTGCTAGCTTTTCCTGTCGAGTTGCCCCAAGGCATATTTCAAAATAGAAGGTAGAATTCAATTTAGTAGAATACATAACTTTTGAAGCAGAGCTCGGATTTCAAAATTAAGCTCATTTTCATGTTCTATGGAGAAAACATGTTCTATGGGGTGGAGAAACATTGAAAATCCACATGATTTTCGTGGGTATGCGAGCTTTTCCTGTGGAGTTATCCCAAGGCATATTTCAAAATAGAAGGTAGAATTCAATTTAGTAGGAATACATAACTTTTGGAAGCAGAGCTCGATTTCCTAAATAAGATCATTTTCATGTTCTATGGGATGGAAAACATTGAAAATCCACACATTTTCGTGTGCAGATTTTCCTGTGGAGTTATCCCAAGGCATATTTCAAAATGGAAGGTAGAATTCAATTTAGTAGGAATACATAACTTTTGAAGCAGAGCTCGGATTTCAAAATTAAGCTCATTTTCCTGTTCTATGGGTTGGAAAACATGGAAAATCCACAGGATTTTCGTGTACGAGCTTTTCCTGTGGAGTTATCCCAAGGCATATTTCAAAAATGGAAGGTAGAATTCAATTTAGTAGGAATACATAACTTTTGAAGCAGAGCTCGGATTTCAAAATTAAGATCATTTTCATGTTCTATGGGATGGAAAACATTGAAAATCCACACGATTTTCGTGTGCGAGCTTTTCCTGTGGAGTTATCCCAAGGCATATTTCAAAATGGAAGGTAGAATTCAATTTAGTAGGAATACATAACTTTTGAAGCAGAGCTCGGATTTCAAAATTAAGATCATTTTCATGTTCTATGGGTTGGAAAACATTGAAAATCCACATGATTTTCTTGTGCGAGCTTTTCCTGTGGAGTTATCCCAAGGCATATTTCAAAATGGAAGGTAGAATTCAATTTAGTAGGAATACATAACTTTTGAAGCAGAGCTCGGATTTCCAAAATAAGATCATTTTCATGTTCTATGGGATGGAAAACATTGAAAATCCACATGATTTTCGTGTGCGAGCTTTTCCTGTGAGTTATCCCAAGGCATATTTCAAAATGGAAGGTAGAATTCAATTTAGTAGGAATACATAACTTTGAAGCAGAGCTCGATTTCAAAAATAAGATTATTTTCATGTTCTATGGGTGGAAAACATTGAAAATCCACATGATTTTCGAGTGCGAGCTTTTCATGTGATCTTATCACAAGGCATATTTCAAAATGGAAGGTAGAATTCAATTTAGTAGGAATACATAACTTTTGAAACAGAGCTCGGATTTCAAAATTAAGCTCATTTTCATGTTCTATGGGTGGAAAACATGGAAAATCCACATGATTTTCGAGTGCGAGCTTTTCATGTGATCTTATCCCAAGGCATATTTCAAAAATGGAAGGTAGAATTCAATTTAGTAGGAATACATAACTTTTGAAGCAGAGCTCGATTTCAAAAATAAGCTCATTTTCATGTTCTATGGGTGGAAAACATGGAAAATCCACATGATTTTCGTAAAAGTGCGAGCTTTTCCTGCTCGAGTTATCCCAAGGCATATTTCAAAATAGAAGGTAGAATTCAATTTAGTAGGAATACATAACTTTTGAAGCAGAGCTCGGATTTCAAAAAATTAAGATCATTTTCATGTTCTATGGGTGGAAAACATTGAAAATCCACAAGATTTTCAAAGTGCGAGCTTTTCCTGTGGAGTTATCCCAAGGCATATTTCAAAATGGAAGGTAGAATTCAATTTAGTAGGAATACATAACTTTTTGAAGCAGAGCTCGATTTCAAAATTAAGCTCATTTTCATGTTCTATGGGGTGGAAAACATTGAAAATCCACACATTTTCGTAGTGCGAGCTTTTCATGTGATCTTATCACAAGGCATATTTCAAAATGGAAGGTAGAATTCAATTTAGTAGGAATACATAACTTTTGAAGCAGAGCTTGGATTTCAAAATTAAGCTCATTTTCTTGTTCTATGGGATGGAAAACATTGAAAATCCACATGATTTTCGTAGCAGCTTTTCCTGTGAGTTATCCCAAGGCATATTTCAAAATGGAAGGTAGAATTCAATTTAGTAGGAATACATAACTTTTGAAGCAGAGCTCGGATTTCCAAAAATAAGATCATTTTCATGTTCTATGGGATGGAAAACATTGAAAATCCACACGATTTTCGTGTGCGAGCTTTTCCTGTCGAGTTATCCCAAGGCATATTTCAAAATGGAAGGTAGAATTCAATTTAGTAGGAATACATAACTTTTGAAGCAGAGCTCGGATTTCAAAAATTAAGCTCATTTTCATGTTCTATGGGATGGAAAACATGAAAATCCACATGATTTTCGTGCATGCGAGCTTTTCCTGTGATCTTATCACAAGGCATATTTCAAAATGGAAGGTAGAATTCAATTTAGTAGGAATACATAACTTTTGAAGCAGAGCTCTGATTTCAATGGGGTGGAATTAAGCTCATTTTTCATGTTCTATGGGTGGAAAAACTATGGAAAATCCACAAGATTTTCGTAAAAGTAGCTTTTCCTGTGGAGTTATCCCAAGGCATATTTCAAAATGGAAGGTAGAATTCAATTTAGTAGGAATACATAACTTTTGAAGCAGAGCTCGATTTCCAAAATTAAGATCATTTTCATGTTCTATGGGATGGAAAACATTGAAAATCCACACGATTTTCGTGTGCGAGCTTTTCCTGTGAGTTGCCCCAAGGCATATTTCAAAATGGAAGGTAGAATTCAATTTAGTAGGAATACATAACTTTTGGAAGCAGAGCCTCGGATTTCAAAAATTAAGCTCATTTTCATGTTCTATGGGTTGGAAAACATTGAAAATCCACATGATTTTCGTGGAGTGCGATACTTTTCCTGTGGAGTTATCCCAAGGCATATTTCAAAATGGAAGGTAGAATTCAATTTAGTAGGAATACATAACTTTTGAAGCAGAGCTCGGATTTCAAAATAAGATCATTTTCAAGTTCTATGGGTGGAAAACATTGAAAATCCACACATTTTCGTGTGCGAGCTTTTCCTGTCTAGTTATCCCAAGGCATATTTCAAAATGGAAGGTAGAATTCAATTTAGTAGGAATACATAACTTTTGAAGCAGAGCTCGGATTTCCAAAATTAAGATCATTTTCATGTTCTATGGATGGAAAATATTGAAAATCCACACGATTTTCGAGTGCGAGTTTTCATGTGATCTTATCACAAGGCATATTTCAAAATGGAAGGTAGAATTCAATTTAGTAGGAATACATAACTTTGAAGCAGAGCTGGGATTTCAAAATTAAGATCATTTTCATGTTCTATGGGTGGAAAACATTGAAAATCCACACATTTTCAAGAAGCGAGCTTTTCATGTCAAGTTATCCAAGGCATATTTCAAAATGGAAGGTAGAATTCAATTCTAGTAGGAATACATAACTTTGAAGCAGAGCTCGGATTTCAAAATAAGATTATTTTCATGTTCTTTATGGGGTGGAAAACATTTTCTAAGAAAATCCACAAGATTTTCGGGTGTGCGAGCTTTTCATGTGAGTTATCCCAAGGCATATTTCAAAAATGGAAGGTAGAATTCAATTTAGTAGGAATACATAACTTTGAAGCAGAGCTCGATTTCAAAATTAAGCTGATTTTCATGTTCTATGGGATGGAAAACATTGAAAATCCACACGATTTTCGTTGCGAGCTTTTCTGTGGAGTTATCCCAAGGCATATTTCAAAATGGAAGGTAGAATTCAATTTAGTAGGAATACATAACTTTTGAAGCAGAGCTCGGATTTCAAAATTAAGATCATTTTCATGTTCTATGGGATGGAAAACATTGAAAATCCACACGATTTTCTGCTAAGTGCGAGCTTTTCCTGTGGAGTTATCCCAAGGCATATTTCAAAATGGAAGGTAGAATTCAATTTAGTAGGAATACATAACTTTTGAAGCAGAGCTCGGATTTCAAAAATAAGATCATTTTCATGTTCTATGGGATGGAAAACATTGAAAATCCACATGATTTTCGTGCTGCGAGCTTTTCATGTAGAGTTATCCCCAAGGCATATTTCAAAAAATGGAAGGTAGAATTCAATTTAGTAGGAATACATAACTTTTGAAGCAGAGCTCGGATTTCAAAAATAAGATTATTTTCATGTTCTATGGGATGGAAAACATTGAAAATCCACATGATTTTCTTATACGATCTTTTCCTGTGGAGTTATCCCAAGGCATATTTCAAAAATGGAAGGTAGAATTCAATTTAGTAGGAATACATAACTTTTGGAAGCAGAGCTCGGATTTCAAAATTAAGATCATTTTCATGTTCTATGGGATGGAAAACATTGAAAATCCACAGGCCTATTTTCGAGTACGCAGCTTTTCATGTGAGTTATCCTGCAAGGCATATTTCAAAATGGAAGGTAGAATTCAATTTAGTAGGAATACATAACTTTTGAAGCAGAGCTCTCGATTTCGAAATTAAGCTCATTTTCATGTTCTATGGGATGGAAAACATTGAAAATCCACACACTTTTCGCTCATAGCTTTTCTCTCTGAGCATCCTGTAAGGCACATTTTAAAATGGAAGGTAGAATACAATTTTAGTAGAATACATAATCTCTTTGAAGTAGAGCTCGGATTAAAATTAAGCTCATTTTCATCTCTGGGGTGGAGAACATGAAAATTCCTGTGCGTAGCTTTTCATGTGATCCCAAGGCATATTTCAAAATGGAAGGTAGAATTCAATTTAGTAGGAATACATAACTTTGAAGCAGAGCTCGGATTTCAAAAATAAGATCATTTTCATGTTCTATGGGATGGAAAACATTGAAAATCCACACGATTTTCGTGCGAGCTTTTCCTGTCGAGTTGCCCCAAGGCATATTTCAAAATGGAAGGTAGAATTCAATTTAGTAGGAATACATAACTTTTGAAGCAGAGCTCGGATTTCAAAAATTAAGATCATTTTCATTTTTTATGGGATGGAAACATTGAAAATCCACAAGATTTTCAATGTGAGCTTTTCATGTGAGTTATCCCAAGGCATATTTCAAAATGGAAGGTAGAATTCAATTTAGTAGGAATACATAACTTTTGAAGCAGAGCTCGGATTTCCAAAATTAAGCTCATTTTCATGTTCTATGGGGTGGAAAACATTGAAAATCCACATGATTTTCGTTGTACGTAGCTTTTCCTGTGGAGTTATCCTGCAAGGCATATTTCAAAATGGAAGGTAGAATTCAATTTAGTAGGAATACATAACTTTTGAAGCAGAGCTCGGATTTCAAAAATAAGATCATTTTCATGTTCTATGGGATGGAAAACATTGAAAATCCACATGATTTTCGTGCGAGCTTTTCCTGTGGAGTTGCCCCAAGGCATATTTCAAAATGGAAGGTAGAATTCAATTTAGTAGGAATACATAACTTTTGAAGCAGAGCTCGGATTTCAAAATTAAGCTCATTTTCATGTTCTATGGGTGGAAAACATTGAAAATCCACATGATTTTCAAGTGCGAGCTTTTCCTGTGGAGTTATCCAAGGCATATTTCAAAATGGAAGGTAGAATTCAATTTAGTAGGAATACATAACTTTTGAAGCAGAGCTCGGATTTCCAAAATAAGATCATTTTCATGTTCTATGGGATGGAAAACATTGAAAATCCACACGATTTTCGTGTGTGCGAAGTAGCTTTTCCTGTCGTGAGTTGCCCCAAGGCATATTTCAAAATAGAAGGTAGAATTCAATTTAGTAGGAATACATAACTTTTGAAGCAGAGCTCGATTTCAAAAAGATAAGCTCATTTTCATTTTCTATGGGGTGGAAACCCTATGAAAATCCACATGATTTTCGTAAAGCGTAGCTTTTCATGTGGAGTTATCCCAAGGCATATTTCAAAATGGAAGGTAGAATTCAATTTAGTAGGAATACATAACTTTTGAAGCAGAGCTCGATTTCAAAAATTAAGATCATTTTCATGTTCTATGGGTGGAAAATATTGAAAATCCACATGATTTTCAGTGCGTAGCTTTTCTTGTGGAGTTATCCCAAGGCATATTTCAAAATGGAAGGTAGAATTCAATTTAGTAGGAATACATAACTTTTGAAGCAGAGCTCGATTTCAAAAATTAAGCTTCATTTTCATGTTCTATGGGTGGAAAACATTGAAAATCCACATGATTTTCGCAAAGCGAGCTTTTCCTGTGGAGTTATCCCAAGGCATATTTCAAAATGGAAGGTAGAATTCAATTTAGTAGGAATACATAACTTTTGGAAGCAGAGCTCGGATTTCCAAAATTAAGCTCATTTTCATGTTCTATGGGATGGAAAACATTAAAATCCACAAATTTTCGGAAAGTAGCTTTTCATGTGGAGTTATCCACAAGGCATATTTCAAAATGGATGGTAGAATTCAATTTAGTAGGAATACATAACTTTTGAAGCAGAGCTTTTCAAAATAAGATTTTCATGTTCTATGGAAAATATCAAAATCACATGATTTCGTGGTGAGCTTTTCATGTGATTATCCCAAGGCATATTTCAAAATGGAAGGTAGAATTCAATTTAGTAGGAATACATAACTTTGAAGCAGAGCTCGGATTTCCATTTTCTGTTTATGGGTGGAAATACAGATTTCATTTTCATGTTCTATTTCAAAATGGAAGGTAGAAGTCAATTTAGTAGGAATACATAACTTTTGAAGCAGAGCTCCCAAAATAAGCTCATTTTCGTTCTATGGTGGAAAACATTGAAAATTCACATGTTTTCGTAATGCTAGCTTTTCCTGTGGAGTTATCCCAAGGCATATTTCAAAATGGAAGGTAGAATTCAATTTAGTAGGAATACATAACTTTGAAGCAGAGCTCGGATTTCAAAATTAAGATCATTTTCATGTTCTATGGGATGGAAAACATTGAAAATCCACACGATTTTCGTGTGCGAGCTTTTCCTGTGGAGTTATCCCAAGGCATATTTCAAAATGGAAGGTAGAATTCAATTTAGTAGGAATACATAACTTTTGAAGCAGAGCTCGGATTTCCAAAATAAGATCATTTTCATGTTCTATGGGGTGGAAACCCTAGAAAATCCACAAGATTTTCGTAAACGAGCTTTTCATGTGATCTTATCACAAGGCATATTTCGAAATGGAAGGTAGAATTCAATTTAGTAGGAATACATAACTTTTGAAGCAGAGCTCGGATTTCAAAATTAAGCTCATTTTCATGTTTTATGGGGTGGAAAACATCGGAAAATCCACATGATTTTTTCGCAAAGAGCTTTTCATGTGAGAGTTATCCCAAGGCATATTTCAAAATGGAAGGTAGAATTCAATTTAGTAGGAATACATAACTTTTGAAGCAGAGCTCGGATTTCAAAAAGAAGATCATTTTCATGTTCTATGGGTGGAAACCATTGAAAATCCACATGATTTTCGTGTGCGAGCTTTTCCTGTGGAGTTATCCCAAGGCATATTTCAAAATAGAAGGTAGAATTCAATTTAGTAGGAATACATAACTTTTGAAGCAGAGCTCGGATTTCAAAAATAAGATCATTTTCATGTTCTATGGGTGGAAAACATTGAAAATCCACAAGATTTTCGTGAGTGCGAGCTTTTCATGTGGAGTTATCCCAAGGCATATTTCAAAATGGAAGGTAGAATTCAATTTAGTAGGAATACATAACTTTTGAAGCAGAGCTCGATTTCAAAAATAAGATCATTTTCATGTTCTATGGGATGGAAAACTTGAAAATCCACAATGATTTTCGTGTATGCGAGCTTTTCCTGTCTTATCCCAAGGCATATTTCAAAATGGAAGGTAGAATTCAATTTAGTAGGAATACATAACTTTGAAGCAGAGCTCGGATTTCAAAATTAAGATCATTTTCATGTTCTATGGGATGGAAAACATTCTAAAATCCACATGATTTTCGTAAAGTAGTCTTTTCATGTGGATTATCCCAAGGCATATTTCAAAATGGAAGGTAGAATTCAATTTAGTAGGAATACAAACTTTTGAAGCAGAGCTCGATTTCCAAAATAAGATCATTTTCATGTTCTATGGGAGTGGAAAACAAAATCCACACGATTTTCGTGTGCGAGCTTTTCCTGTGGAGTTATCCCAAGGCATATTTCAAAATGGAAGGTAGAATTCAATTTAGTAGGAATACATAACTTTTGAAGCAGAGCTCGGATTTCAAAATTAAGATCATTTTCATGTTCTATGGATGGAAAACATTGAAAATCCACACGATTTTCGTCAAAGTAGCTTTTCATGTGGATCTTATCACAAGGCATATTTCAAAATGGAAGGTAGAATTCAATTTAGTAGGAATATATAACTTTTGAAGCAGAGCTCGGATTTCAAAAAGAAGATCATTTTCATGTTCTATGGGATGGAAAACATTGAAAATCCACACGATTTTCGTAAAGTGCGAGCTTTTCCTGTGGAGTTATCCCAAGGCATACTTCAAAATAGAAGGTAGAATTCAATTTAGTAGGAATACATAACTTTTGAAGCAGAGCTCGGATTTCAAAATTAAGCTCATTTTCATTTTCTATGGGTGGAAAACATGGAAAATCCACATGATTTTCGTGTGCGAGCTTTTCCTGTGGAGTTATCCCAAGGCATATTTCAAAATGGAAGGTAGAATTCAATTTAGTAGGAATACATAACTTTTGAAGCAGAGCTCGGATTTCCAAAATAAGATCATTTTCATGTTCTATGGGATGGAAAATATTGAAAATCCACACGATTTTCGTAGCGAGCTTTTCCTGTCTTATCCAAGGCATATTTCAAATAAGGTAGAATTCAATTTAGTAGGAATACATAACTTTTGAAGCAGTCGATTTTGAAGATCAATTTAAGTGGAAACCCAGGCAATTTTAATACATTTTCAACTTTTGAAGGCATATGGAAGGTAGTTCAATTTAGTAGGAATACATAACTTTTGAAGCAGAGCTCGGATTTCAAAATAAGATCATTTTCATGTTCTATGGGATGGAAAACATTGAAAATCCACACTTCCATTTTCGTAAAGTGCAGCTTTTCCATGTCGAGTTGCTTATCCCAAGGCATATTTCAAAATGGAAGGTAGAATTCAATTTAGTAGGAATACATAACTTTTGAAGCAGAGCTCGGATTTCAAAAATTAAGCTCATTTTCATGTTCTATGGGATGGAAAACATTGGAAAATCCACATGATTTTCGTGTGCGAGCTTTTCCTGTGGAGTTATCCCAAGGCATATTTCAAAATGGAAGGTAGAATTCAATTTAGTAGGAATACATAACTTTTGAAGCAGAGCTCGGATTTCCAAAATAAGATCATTTTCATGTTCTATGGGATGGAAAACATTGAAAATCCACACGATTTTCGAGTGCGAGCTTTTCCTGTGGAGTTATCCCAAGGCATATTTCAAAATAGAAGGTAGAATTCAATTTAGTAGGAATACATAACTTTTGAAGCAGAGCTCGATTTCAAAAATTAAGATCATTTTCATGTTCTATGGGTGGAAAACATTGAAAATCCACATGATTTTCGAAGTGCGAGCTTTTCCCTGTGGAGTTATCCCAAGGCATATTTCAAAATGGAAGGTAGAATTCAATTTAGTAGGAATACATAACTTTTGAAGCAGAGCTCGGATTTCAAAAATAAGATCATTTTCATGTTCTATGGGATGGAAAACATTGAAAATCCACATGATTTTCGATAAAGCGAGCTTTTCCTGTGGAGTTATCCCAAGGCATATTTCAAAATAGAAGGTAGAATTCAATTTAGTAGGAATACATAACTTTTGAAGCAGAGCTCGGATTTCAAAATTAAGCTCATTTTCATGTTCTATGGGTGGAAAACATGGAAAATCCACATGATTTTCGTAAAGTGCGAGCTTTTCCTGTGGAGTTATCCCAAGGCATATTTCAAAATGGAAGGTAGAATTCAATTTAGTAGGAATACATAACTTTTGAAGCAGAGCTCGGATTTCAAAATAAGATCATTTTCATGTTCTATGGGATGGAAAACATTGAAAATCCACACGATTTTCGTAAGTGCGAGCTTTTCATGTGAGTTATCCCAAGGCATATTTCAAAATGGAAGGTAGAATTCAATTTAGTAGAATACATAACTTTTGAAGCAGAGCTCGGATTTCAAAATTAAGCTCATTTTCATGTTCTATGGGTGGAAAACATGGAAAATCCACATGATTTTCGGGTGCGAGCTTTTCCTGTGGAGTTATCCCAAGGCATATTTCAAAATGGAAGGTAGAATTCAATTTAGTAGGAATACATAACTTTTGAAGCAGAGCCTGGATTTCAAAATTAAGATCATTTTCAAGTTCTATGGGATGGAAAACATTGAAAATCCACACGATTTTCGTATGCGTAGCTTTTCCTGTCGAGTTGCCCCCAAGGCATATTTCAAAATGGAAGGTAGAATTCAATTTAGTAGGAATACATAACTTTTGAAGCAGAGCTCGGATTTCCAAAATAAGATCATTTTCATGTTCTATGGGATGGAAAACATTGAAAATCCACACGATTTTCGTGGTGTGAGCTTTTCCTGTGAGTCTATCACAAGGCATATTTCAAAATGGAAGGTAGAATTCAATTTAGTAGGAATACATAACTTTTGGAAGCAGAGCTCGGATTTCAAAATAAGATCATTTTCATGTTCTATGGGATGGAAAACATTGAAAATCCACACACGATTTTCGTAGTGCGAGCTTTTCCTGTGAGTTATCCCAAGGCATATTTCAAAATGGAAGGTAGAATTCAATTTAGTAGGAATACATAACTTTTGAAGCAGAGCTCGATTTCAAAAATTAAGCTCATTTTCATGTTCTATGGGATGGAAAACATTGAAAATCCACAAGATTTTCGAAAGGCTAGATTTTCATGTGAGTTATCCCAAGGCATATTTCAAAATGGAAGGTAGAAGTCAATTTAGTAGCAATACATAACTTTTGAAGCAGAGCTCAGATTTCAAAAATAAGATTATTTTCATGTTTTATGGGTGGAAACATCGAAAATCCACATGATTTTCGTAGTGCGAGCTTTTCATGTGATCTTATCACAAGGCATATTTCAAAATGGAAGGTAGAATTCAATTTAGTAGGAATACATAACTTTGGAAGCAGAGCTCGGATTTCAAAATTAAGCTCATTTTCATGTTCTATGGGGTGGAAAACATGGAAAATCCACATGATTTTCGTGCGTAGCTTTTCCTGTGGAGTTATCCCAAGGCATATTTCAAAATGGAAGGTAGAATTCAATTTAGTAGGAATACATAACTTTTGAAGCAGAGCCGGATTTCAAAAATTAAGATCATTTTCATGTTCTATGGGATGGAAACCATTGAAAATCCACACATTTTCGTGTGCGAGCTTTTCCTGTGGAGTTATCCCAAGGCATATTTCAAAATGGAAGGTAGAATTCAATTTAGTAGGAATACATAACTTTTGAAGCAGAGCTCGGATTTCAAAATTAAGCTCATTTTCATGTTCTATGGGGTGGAAAACATGGAAAATCCACATGATTTTCGTAATGTGGAGCTTTTCCTGTGTGGAGTTATCCCAAGGCATATTTCAAAATGGAAGGTAGAATTCAATTTAGTAGGAATACATAACTTTTGAAGCAGAGCCTGATTTCAAAATAAGATCATTTTCAAGTTCTATGGGATGGAAAACATTGAAAAATCCACACGATTTCGTGGACAAGCTAGCTTTTCCTGTTGAGTTGCCCCAAGGCATATTTCAAAATGGAAGGTAGAATTCAATTTAGTAGGAATACATAACTTTTGAAGTAGAGCTCGGATTTCAAAATAGAGATCATTTTCATGTTCTATGGGATGGAAAATCATGGAAAATCCACATGATTTTCGAAAGTGCGCGAGCTTTTCCTGTGGAGTTATCACAAGGCATATTTCAAAATGGAAGGTAGAATTCAATTTAGTAGGAATACATAACTTTTGAAGCAGAGCTCGGATTTCAAAAATTAAGCTCATTTTCATGTTCTATGGGTGGAAAACATTGAAAATCCACATGATTTTCGTAAAGTGCAGCTTTTCTCCTGTCGAGTTATCACAAGGCATATTTCAAAATGGAAGGTAGAATTCAATTTAGTAGGAATACATAACTTTTGAAGCAGAGCTCGATTTCAAAATTAAGCTCATTTTCATGTTCTATGGGATGGAAAACATGAAAATCCACATGATTTTCGTAAAGTGCGAGCTTTTCCCTGTGGAGTTATCCCAAGGCATATTTCAAAATGGAAGGTAGAATTCAATTTAGTAGGAATACATAACTTTTGAAGCAGAGCTCGATTTCCAAAATTAAGATCATTTTCATTTTCTATGGGTGGAAAACATTGAAAATCCACATGATTTTCGTGTGCGTAGATTTTCATGTGGAGT
Source organism: Pseudonaja textilis (assembly GCF_049901715.1). Classification (NCBI taxonomy): domain Eukaryota; kingdom Metazoa; phylum Chordata; class Lepidosauria; order Squamata; family Elapidae; genus Pseudonaja; species Pseudonaja textilis. Next base: position 32,824 of record NW_028262864.1, on the reverse strand, counting down.
TATCCCAAGGCATATTTCAAAATGGAAGGTAGAATCAATTTAGTAGGAATACATAACTTTTGAAGCAGAGCTCGATTTCAAAATAAGATCATTTTCATGTTTTATGGTGGAAAACATCGAAAATCCACATGATTTTCGAAAGGTAGCTTTTCATGTGATCTTATCACAAGGCATATTTCAAAATGGAAGGTAGAATTCAATTTAGTAGGAATACATAACTTTTGAAGCAGAGCCTCGGATTTCAAAATTAAGCTCATTTTCATGTTCTATGGGGTGGAAAACATGGAAAATCCACATGATTTTCGTAAGTGCGAGCTTTTCCTGTGGAGTTATCCCAAGGCATATTTCAAAATAGAAGGTAGAATTCAATTTAGTAGGAATACATAACTTTTGAAGCAGAGCTCGGATTTCCAAAATAAGATCATTTTCATGTTCTATGGGTGGAAAACATTGAAAATCCACATGATTTTCGTGTGGAGCTTTTCCTGTGGAGTTATCCCAAGGCATATTTCAAAATGGAAGGTAGAATTCAATTTAGTAGGAATACATAACTTTTGAAGCAGAGCTCGGATTTCAAAAATAAGATCATTTTCATGTTCTATGGGTGGAAAATATTGAAAATCCACATGATTTTCGGTGCGAGCTTTTCATGTGGAGTTATCACAAGGCATATTTCAAAATGGAAGGTAGAATTCAATTTAGTAGGAATACATAACTTTTGAAGCAGAGCTCGGATTTCAAAATTAAGATCATTTTCATGTTCTATGGGTTGGAAAACATTGAAAATCCACATGATTTTCGTGGTGCGTAGCTTTTCCTGTGGAGTTATCCCAAGGCATATTTCAAAATCGAAGGTAGAATTCAATTTAGTAGGAATACATAACTTTTGAAGCAGAGCTCGGATTTCAAAAAGAAGATCATTTTCATATTCTATGGGATGGAAAACATTGAAAATCCACACGATTTTCGTATGCGAGCTTTTCCTGTGAGTTATCCTAAGGCATATTTCAAAATGGAAGGTAGAATTCAATTTAGTAGGAATACATAACTTTTGAAGCAGAGCTCGATTTCAAAATTAAGCTCATTTTCATGTTCTATGGGATGGAAAACATTGAAAATCCACATGATTTTCGTGCGTGCGAGCTTTTCCTGTGGAGTTATCCCAAGGCATATTTCAAAATGGAAGGTAGAATTCAATTTAGTAGGAATACATAACTTTTGAAGCAGAGCTCGGATTTCAAAAATAAGATCATTTTCATGTTCTATGGGTGGAAAACATTGAAAATCCACACGTATTTCGTGGTAAGAGCTTTTCATGTGGAGTTATCCCAAGGCATATTTCAAAATGGAAGGTAGAATTCAATTTAGTAGGAATACATAACTTTTGAAGCAGAGCTCGGATTTCAAAATAAGATCATTTTCATGTTCTATGGGTGGAAAACATTGAAAATCCACATGATTTTCTAAGTGCGAGCTTTTCCTGTGATCTTATCCCAAGGCATATTTCAAAATGGAAGGTAGAATTCAATTTAGTAGGAATACATAACTTTTGAAGCAGAGCTCGGATTTCCAAAATAAGATCATTTTCAAGTTCTATGGGATGGAAAACATTGAAAATCCACACGATATTCGTATGCGAGCTTTTCCTGTCGAGTTGTCCCAAGGCATATTTCAAAATAGAAGGTAGAATTCAATTTAGTAGGAATACATAACTTTGAAGCAGAGCTCGGATTTCAAAAATAAGTTCATTTTCAAGTTCTATGGGATGGAAAAACATTGAAAATCCACACGATTTTCAAAGCGAGCTTTTCTTGTGGAGTTATCCCAAGGCATATTTCAAAATGGAAGGTAGAATTCAATTTAGTAGGAATACATAACTTTTTGAAGCAGAGCTCAGATTTCCCAAAAAATAAGATCATTTTCATGTTTTATGGGGTGGGAAAACATCGAAAATCCACATGATTTTCGTAAAGTAGCTTTTCATGTGAGATCTTATCACAAGGCATATTTCAAAATGGAAGGTAGAATTCAATTTAGTAGGAATACATAACTTTTGAAGCAGAGCTCGGATTTCCAAAATTAAGCTCATTTTCATGTTCTATGGGATGGAAAACATTGAAAATCCACATGATTTTCTGGTGTGCTAGCTTTTCCTGTGAGTTATCCCAAGGCATATTTCAAAATGGAAGGTAGAATTCAATTTTAGTAGGAATACATAACTTTTGAAGCAGAGCTCGGATTTCCAAAATAAGATCATTTTCATGTTCTACTATGGGATGGAAAACATTGAAACAAATCCACACTAAGATTTTCATGTGGGATGCAGAGCTTTTCCTGTGGAGTTGCCCCAAGGCATATTTCAAAATGGAAGGTAGAATTCAATTTAGTAGGAATACATAACTTTTGAAGCAGAGCTCGATTTCAAAATTAAGATCATTTTCATGTTCTATGGGGTGGAAAAAATTGAAAATCCACATGATTTTCAAGTGCGAGCTTTTCCTGTGGAGTTATCCCAAGGCATATTTCAAAATGGAAGGTAGAATTCAATTTAGTAGGAATACATAACTTTTGAAGCAGAGCTCGGATTTCAAAATTAAGATCATTTTCATGTTCTATGGGTGAAAACATTGAAAATCCACACGATTTTCGTAGAGTGCGAGCTTTTCTGTGAGTTATCCCAAGGCATATTTCAAAATGGAAGGTAGAATTCAATTTAGTAGGAATACATAACTTTTGAAGCAGAGCTCGGATTTCAAAATAAGATCATTTTCATGTTCTATGGGATGGAAAACATTGAAAATCCACACAATTTTCGGTGCGACTTTTCATGTGATCTTATCACAAGGCATATTTCAAAATGGAAGGTAGAATTCAATTTAGTAGGAATACATAACTTTTGAAGCAGAGCTCGGATTTCAAAATTAAGCTCATTTTCATGTTCTATGGGATGGAAAACATTGAAAATCCACACCTGAATTTTCGCAAAAGTACGAGCTTTTCCTGTGGAGTTATCCCAAGGCATATTTCAAAATGGAAGGTAGAATTCAATTTAGTAGGAATACATAACTTTTTGAAGCAGAGCTCGGATTTCAAAAATAAGATCATTTTCATGTTCTATGGGATGGAAAACATTGAAAATCCACACATTTTCGACAAGTAGCTTTTCCTGTCGAGTTATCCCAAGGCATATTTCAAAATGGAAGGTAGAATTCAATTTAGTAGGAATACATAACTTTGAAGCAGAGCTCGATTTCAAAAATTAAGCTCATTTTCATGTTCTATGGTGATGGAAAACATGGAAAATCCACATGATTTTCGAGTGCGAGCTTTTCCTGTGGAGTTATCCCAAGGCATATTTCAAAATGGAAGGTAGAATTCAATTTAGTAGGAATACATAACTTTTGAAGCAGAGCTCGGATTTCAAAAATAAGATCATTTTCATGTTCTATGGGATGGAAAACATTGAAAATCCACACAATTTTCAAGTGCGAGCTTTTCCTGTGGAGTTATCCCAAGGCATATTTCAAAATGGAAGGTAGAATTCAATTTAGTAGGAATACATAACTTTTGAAGCAGAGCTCGGATTTCAAAATTAAGATCATTTTCATGTTCTATGGGATGGAAAACCCTAGAAAATCCACAAGATTTTCTAGTGCGAGCTTTTCCTGTGGAGTTATCCCAAGGCATATTTCAAAATGGAAGGTAGAATTCAATTTAGTAGGAATACATAACTTTTGAAGCAGAGCTCGGATTTCAAAATAAGATCATTTTCATGTTCTATGGGTGGAAAACATTGAAAATCCACATGATTTTCGAGTAGCTTTTCCTGTGGAGTTGCCCCAAGGCATATTTCAAAATGGAAGGTAGAATTCAATTTAGTAGGAATACATAACTTTTGAAGCAGAGCTCGGATTTCAAAAATAAGCTCATTTTCATGTTCTATGGGGTGGAAAACATTGAAAATCCACATGATTTTCGTGTAGCGAGCTTTTCCTGTGGAGTTATCCCAAGGCATATTTCAAAATGGAAGGTAGAATTCAATTTAGTAGGAATACATAACTTTTGAAGCAGAGCTCGGATTTCCAAAATAAGATCATTTTCATGTTCTATGGGATGGAAAACATTGAAAATCCACACGATTTTCGTGTGCGAGCTTTTCCTGCTTCGATGTTATCCCAAGGCATATTTCAAAATGGAAGGTAGAATTCAATTTAGTAGGAATACATAACTTTTGAAGCAGAGCTCGGATTTCAAAAATAAGATCATTTTCATGTTCTATGGATGGAAAACATTGAAAATCCACATGATTTTCGAAATGTGCAGCTTTTCATGTGTGATCTTTCCAAGGCATATTTCAAAATGGAAGGTAGAATTCAATTTAGTAGGAATACATAACTTTTGAAGCAGAGCTCGGATTTCAAAATTAAGATCATTTTCATGTTCTATGGGTGGAAAACATTGAAAATCCACACGATTTTCGTAAAGTGACAGCTTTTCATGTGAGTTATCCCAAGGCATATTTCAAAATGGAAGGTAGAATTCAATTTAGTAGGAATACATAACTTTTGAAGCAGAGCTCGGATTTCAAAATTAAGCCATTTTCATGTTCTATGGGGTGGAAAACATGGAAAATCCACATGATTTTCGTGTGCGAGCTTTTCACTGTGGAGTTATCCCAAGGCATATTTCAAAATGGAAGGTAGAATTCAATTTAGTAGGAATACATAACTTTTGAAGCAGAGCTCGGATTTCAAAATAAGATCATTTTCATGTTCTATGGGATGGGAAAAATTTTATTGAAAAATCCACACATGATTTTCGAAAGTGGTGCGCAGCTTTTCATGTGATCTTATCCTAAGGCATATTTCAAAATGGAAGGTAGAATTCAATTTAGTAGGAATACATAACTTTTGGAAGCAGAGCTCGGATTTCAAAATTAAGCTCATTTTCATGTTCTATGGGATGGAAAACATTGAAAATCCACATGATTTTCGGTGCGTGAGCTTTTCATGTGGAGTTATCCCAAGGCATATTTCAAAATGGAAGGTAGAATTCAATTTAGTAGGAATACATAACTTTTGAAGCAGAGCTCGGATTTCAAAATTAAGATCATTTTCATGTTCTATGGGATGGAAAATATTGAAAATCCACACGATTTTCGTAAAGCGAGCTTTTCCTGTCGAGTTATCCCAAGGCATATTTCAAAATAGAAGGTAGAATTCAATTTAGTAGGAATACATAACTTTTGAAGCAGAGCTCGGATTTCAAAAAGAAGAAGATCATTTTCATGTTCTATGGGGATGGAAAACATTGAAAATCCACATGATTTTCAAAGTAGCTTTTCCTGTGGAGTTGCCCCAAGGCATATTTCAAAATGGAAGGTAGAATTCAATTTAGTAGGAATACATAACTTTTGAAGCAGAGCTTGGATTTCAAAATTAAGCTCATTTTCATGTTTTATGGGTGGAGAACCCTAGAAAATCCACATGATTTTCGTGGTGCGAGCTTTTCATGTGATCTTATCACAAGGCATATTTCAAAATGGAAGGTAGAATTCAATTTAGTAGGAATACATAACTTTGAAGCAGAGCTCGGATTTCAAAATTAAGCTCATTTTCATGTTCTATGGGGTGGAAAACATTGAAAATCCACACGATTTTCGTAAAAGTACGAGCTTTTCCTGTGGAGTTATCCCAAGGCATATTTCAAAATGGAAGGTAGAATTCAATTTAGTAGGAATACATAACTTTTGAAGCAGAGCTCGGATTTCAAAATTAAGATCATTTTCATGTTCTATGGGATGGAAAACATTGAAAATCCACATGATTTTCGTGTGGTAGCTTTTCCTGTGGAGTTGCCCCAAGGCATATTTCAAAATGGAAGGTAGAATTCAATTTAGTAGGAATACATAACTTTTGGAAGCAGAGCTCGGATTTCAAAAAATAAGATCATTTTCAAGTTCTATGGGTGGAAAACATGCCTAGAAAATCCACATGATTTTCGTAGTGCGAGCTTTTCCTGTGATCTTATCCCAAGGCATATTTCAAAATGGAAGGTAGAATTCAATTTAGTAGGAATACATAACTTTTGAAGCAGAGCTCTTGATTTCAAAATAAGATCATTTTCATGTTCTATGGGTGGAAAACATTGAAAATCCACATGATTTTCTGTGCGAGCTTTTCCTGTTGGAGTTATCCCAAGGCATATTTCAAAATGGAAGGTAGAATTCAATTTAGTAGGAATACATAACTTTTGAAGCAGAGCTCGGATTTCAAAAATAAGATCATTTTCATGTTCTATGGGATGGAAAACATTGAAAATCCACACAATTTTCAAGTGCGAGAGCTTTTCCTGTGGAGTTATCCCAAGGCATATTTCAAAATGGAAGGTAGAATTCAATTTAGTAGGAATACATAACTTTTGAAGCAGAGCTCGATTTCAAAATTAAGATCATTTTCATGTTCTATGGGATGGAAAACATTGAAAATCCACACGATTTTCGTGCGAGCTTTTCCTGTCGAGTTGCCCCAAGGCATATTTCAAAATGGAAGGTAGAATTCAATTTAGTAGGAATACATAACTTTTGAAGCAGAGCTCGGATTTCAAAATAAGATCATTTTCATGTTTTATGGGATGGAAAACATCTGAAAATCCACAAGATTTTCAAAGTGCGAGATTTTCATGTGGAGTTATCCCAAGGCATATTTCAAAATGGAAGGTAGAATTCAATTTAGTAGGAATACATAACTTTTGAAGCAGAGCTCGATTTCAAAATTAAGCTCATTTTTCATGTTCTATGGGTGGGAAATAATCGAAAATCCACATGATTTTCGTAAAGTGCGAGCTTTTCATGTGAGTTATCACAAGGCATATTTCAAAATGGAAGGTAGAATTCAATTTAGTAGGAATACATAACTTTTGAAGCAGAGCTCGGATTTCAAAATTAAGCTGTATTTTCATGTTCTATGGGGTGGAAAACATGGAAAATCCACATGATTTTCGTGGTGGAGTAGCTTTTTCCTGTGCGAGTTATCCCAAGGCATATTTCAAAATGGAAGGTAGAATTCAATTTAGTAGGAATACATAACTTTTTGAAGCAGAGCTCGGATTTCCAAAATAAGATCATTTTCAAGTTCTATGGGATGGAAAACATTGAAAATCCACACAGATTTTCGTGCGAGCTTTTTTCCTGTCGAGTTGCCCCAAGGCATATTTCAAAATAGAAGGTAGAATTCAATTTAGTAGGAATACATAACTTTTGAAGCAGAGCCTCTGGATTTCAAAATTAAGATCATTTTCATTTTTTATGGGGTGGAAAACATTGAAAATCCACAAGATTTTCGTGTGCGAGCTTTTCATGTGAGTTATCCCAAGGCATATTTCAAAATGGAAGGTAGAATTCAATTTAGTAGGAATACATAACTTTTGAAGCAGAGCTCGGATTTCAAAATTAAGCTCATTTTCATGTTCTATGGGGGTGGAAAATATGGAAAATCCACACGATTTTCGTGAAAAAGCGAGCTTTTCCTGTGAGTTGCCCCAAGGCATATTTCAAAATAGAAGGTAGAATTCAATTTAGTAGGAATACATAACTTTTGAAGCAGAGCTCGGATTTCAAAATTAAGATCATTTTCAAGTTCTATGGGATGGAAAACATTGAAAATCCACATGATTTTCGTAAAGCTGCGAGCTTTTCCTGTCGAGTTATCCCAAGGCATATTTCAAAATGGAAGGTAGAATTCAATTTAGTAGGAATACATAACTTTTTTGAAGCAGAGCTCGGATTTCAAAATTAAGCTCATTTTCATGTTCTATGGGATGGAAAACATTGAAAATCCACAAGATTTTCGTGGGCTTAGCTTTTCCTGTGGAGTTATCCCAAGGCATATTTCAAAATGGAAGGTAGAATTCAATTTAGTAGGAATACATAACTTTTGAAGCAGAGCTCGGATTTCCAAAATAAGATCATTTTCATGTTCTATGGGATGGAAAACATTGAAAATCCACATGATTTTCGTGTGCGTAGCTTTTCATGTCTTATCCCAAGGCATATTTCAAAATGGAAGGTAGAATTCAATTTAGTAGGAATACATAACTTTTGAAGCAGAGCTCGGATTTCAAAATTAAGCTCATTTTCATGATCTATGGGTGGAAAACATGGAAAATCCACATGATTTTCGAAAGTGCGAGCTTTTCCTGTGATCTTATCACAAGGCATATTTCAAAATGGAAGGTAGAATTCAATTTAGTAGGAATACATAACTTTTGAAGCAGAGCTCGGATTTCAAAATTAAGCTCATTTTCATGTTCTATGGGATGGAAAACATGGAAAATCCACATGATTTTCGTGTGCAAGAGCTTTTCCTGTGAGTTATCCCAAGGCATATTTCAAAATAGAAGGTAGAATTCAATTTAGTAGGAATACATAACTTTTGAAGCAGAGCTCGGATTTCAAAATAAGATCATTTTCAAGTTCTATGGGATGGAAAACATTGAAAATCCACACGACTTTTCGTAGTGCGAGCTTTTCCTGTGGAGTTCCCAAGGCATATTTCAAAATAGAAGGTAGAATTCAATTTAGTAGGAATACATAACTTTTGAAGCAGAGCTCGATTTCAAAATTAAGCTCATTTTCATTTTCTATGGGTGGAAACCCTACTGAAAATCCACAAGATTTTCGTAAAGTGCGAGCTTTTCATGTGGAGTTATCCTGCAAGGCATATTTCAAAATGGAAGGTAGAATTCAATTTAGTAGAATACATAACTTTTGAAGCAGAGCTCGGATTTCAAAATAAGATCATTTTCATGTTCTATGGGTGGAAACATGGAAAATCCACATGATTTTCGTGGGCATGCGAGCTTTTCCTGTGAGTTATCCCAAGGCATATTTCAAAATAGAAGGTAGAATTCAATTTAGTAGGAATACATAACTTTTGGAAGCAGAGCTCGGATTTCCTAAATTAAGATCATTTTCATTGTTCTATGGGATGGAAAACATTGAAAAATCCACACACTTTTCGGTGCGAGCTTTTCCTGTGGAGTTGGTCCCAAGGCATATTTCAAAATGGAAGGTAGAATTCAATTTAGTAGGAATACATAACTTTTGAAGCAGAGCTCGATTTCAAAATTAAGCTCATTTTCATGTTCTATGGGGTGGAAAACATGGAAAATCCACATGATTTTCGAAAATGGTGCGAGCTTTTCCTGTGGATCTTATCACAAGGCATATTTCAAAATGGAAGGTAGAATTCAATTTAGTAGGAATACATATCTTTGAAGCAGAGCTCGGATTTCAAAAAGAAGATAATTTTCATTTTTTCTGGGTGGAAAACCTATTGAAAATCCACAAGATTTTCGTGGTGCGAGCTTTTCATGTGGAGTTCTCCCAAGGCATATTTCAAAATGGAAGGTAGAATTCAATTTAGTAGGAATACATAACTTTTGAAGCAGAGCTCAGATTTCAAAAATAAGATTATTTTCATGTTTTATGGGTGGAAAACATGGAAAATCCACATGATTTTCGGTGCGAGCTTTTCATGTGAGTTATCACAAGGCATATTTCAAAATGGAAGGTAGAATTCAATTTAGTAGGAATACATAACTTTTGAAGCAGAGCTCGGATTTCAAAATTAAGCTCATTTTCATGTTCTATGGGATGGAAAAATTGAAAATCCACATGATTTTCAAGTGCGTAATGCTTTTCCTGTGACTTATCCAAGGCATATTTCAAAAATGGAAGGTAGAATTCAATTATAGTAGGAATACATAACTTCTTTGAAGCAGAGCTCGGATTTCCAAAATAAGATCATTTTCATGTTCTATGTGGATGGAAAATATTGAAAATCCACACATTTTTTGCAAGTGAGCTTTTCCTGTCAAGTTATCCCAAGGCATATTTCAAAATGGAAGGTAGAATTCAATTTAGTAGGAATACATAACTTTGGAAGCAGAGCTCGATTTCAAAATTAAGCTCATTTTCATGTTCTATGGGGTGGAAAACATGGAAAATCCACATGATTTTCGTAGTGCGCAGCTTTTCCTGTGGGAGTTATCCCAAGGCATATTTCAAAATGGAAGGGTAGAATTCAATTTAGTAGGAATACATAACTTTTGAAGCAGAGCTCGGATTTCCAAAATAAGATCATTTTTATGTTCTATGGGGTTGGAAAACATTGAAAATCCACACATTTTCGTGGTGCGAGCTTTTCCTGTCGGAGTTGCCCCAAGGCATATTTCAAAATAGAAGGTAGAATTCAATTTAGTAGGAATACATAACTTTTGAAGCAGAGCTCGATTTCAAAATTAAGATCATTTTCATGTTCTATGGGTGGAAACATTGAAAATCCACACGATTTTCGAGTGCGAGCTTTTTCCTGTGAGTTATCCCAAGGCATATTTCAAAATGGAAGGTAGAATTCAATTTAGTAGGAATACATAACTTTTGAAGCAGAGCTCGGATTTCAAAAATAAGATCATTTTCATGTTCTATGGGATGGAAAACATTGAAAATCCACACTGAATTTCGTAAAGTGCGAGCTTTTCCTGTGGAGTTATCCCAAGGCATATTTCAAAATGGAAGGTAGAATTCAATTTAGTAGGAATACATAACTTTTTGAAGCAGAGCTCGATTTCAAAAATAAGATCATTTTCATGTTCTATGGGATGGAAAACATTGAAAATCCACATTGATTTTCGAGTGCAGCTTTTTCATGTGATCTTATCCCAAGGCATATTTCAAAATGGAAGGTAGAATTCAATTTAGTAGGAATACATAACTTTTGAAGCAGAGCTCGGATTTCAAAAATAAGATCATTTTCATGTTTTATGGGTGGAAAACATCTGAAAATCCACATGATTTTCGAGTGCGAGCTTTTCATGTGATCTTATCACAAGGCATATTTCAAAATGGAAGGTAGAATTCAATTTAGTAGGAATACATAACTTTTGAAGCAGAGCCTCGGATTTCAAAATAAGATCATTTTCATGTTCTATGGGATGGAAAACATTGAAAATCCACATGATTTTCAAGGTGCGAGCTTTTCCTGCTTCAGAGTTATCCCAAGGCATATTTCAAAATGGAAGGTAGAATTCAATTTAGTAGGAATACATAACTTTTGAAGCAGAGCTCGGATTTCCAAAATAAGATCATTTTCATGTTCTATGGGATGGAAAACATTGAAAATCCACATGATTTTCGTGTGCGAGCTTTTCCTGTGGAGTTATCCCAAGGCATATTTCAAAAATGAAGGTAGAATTCAATTTAGTAGGAATACATAACTTTTTGAAGCAGAGCTCGGATTTCAAAATTAAGATCATTTTCATGTTCTATGGGATGGGAAAACATGAAAATCCACATGATTTTCGAAAGTGCGAGCTTTTCATGTGAGTTATCCCAAGGCATATTTCAAAATGGAAGGTAGAATTCAATTTAGTAGGAATACATAACTTTTGAAGCAGAGCTCGGATTTCAAAATAAGATCATTTTTCATGTTTTATGGGATGGAAAACATTGAAAATCCAATGACTTTTCGGTGCGAGCTTTTCATGTGAGTTCTCCCAAGGCATATTTCAAAATGGAAGGTAGAATTCAATTTAGTAGGAATACATAACTTTTGAAGCAGAGCTCAGATTTCAAAATTAAGATCATTTTCATGTTCTATGGGTGGAAAACATGAAAATCCACATGATTTTCAGAAAGCGAGCTTTTCATGTGGATCTTATCCAAGGCATATTTCAAAATGGAAGGTAGAATTCAATTTAGTAGGAATACATAACTTTTGAAGCAGAGCTCGGATTTCAAAATTAAGATCATTTTCATGTTCTATGGGATGGAAAACATTGAAAATCCACATGATTTTCGTGTATGCGAGCTTTTCCTGTGGAGTTATCCCAAGGCATATTTCAAAATGGAAGGTAGAATTCAATTTAGTAGGAATACATAACTTTTGGAAGCAGAGCTCGGATTTCAAAATTAAGCTCATTTTCTATGTTCTTATGGTGGAAAATCCTATTGAAAATCCACATGATTTTCGTGGTGCGAGCTTTTCATGTGGAGTTATCCTAAGGCATATTTCAAAATGGAAGGTAGAATTCAATTTAGTAGGAATTCATAACTTTTGAAGCAGAGCTCGGATTTCCAAAAATAAGATCATTTTCAAGTTCTATGGGATGGAAAACATTGAAAATCCACACGATTTTCGTATGCGAGCTTTTCCTCTGAGTTATCCCAAGGCATATTTCAAAATAGAAGGTAGAATTCAATTTAGTAGGAATACATAACTTTGAAGCAGAGCTCGGATTTCAAAATTAAGCTCATTTTCATGTTCTATGGGTGGAAAACATGAAAATCCACATGATTTTCGAAAAGCGTGCGAGCTTTTCATGTGGAGTTATCCCAAGGCATATTTCAAAATGGAAGGTAGAATTCAATTTAGTAGGAATACATAACTTTTGAAGCAGAGCTCGGATTTCCAAAATAAGACTCATTTTCATGTTCTATGGGATGGAAAACATTGAAAATCCACAAGATTTTCTGTAAAGGGCGAGCTTTTCCTGTCGAGTTATCCCAAGGCATATTTCAAAATGGAAGGTAGAATTCAATTTAGTAGGAATACATAACTTTTGAAGCAGAGCCTCGGATTTCAAAAATAAGATTATTTTCATGTTCTATGGGTGGAAAACATTGAAAATCCACATGATTTTCGTGCGAGCTTTTCCTGTGGAGTTATCCCAAGGCATATTTCAAATGGAAGGTAGAATTCAATTTAGTAGGAATACATAACTTTTGAAGCAGAGCTCGGATTTCCAAAATAAGATCATTTTCATGTTCTATGGGATGGAAAACATTGAAAATCCACACGATTTTCGTGTGCGAGCTTTTCCTGTGAGTTATCCCAAGGCATATTTCAAAATGGAAGGTAGAATTCAATTTAGTAGGAATACATAACTTTTGAAGCAGAGCTCGATTTCCAAAATAAGATCATTTTCATGTTCTATGGGATGGAAAACATTGAAAATCCACATGACTTTTCGAGTGCGAGCTTTTCCTGTGATCTTATCCTAAGGCATATTTCAAAATAGAAGGTAGAATTCAATTTAGTAGGAATACATAACTTTGAAGCAGAGCTCGGATTTCAAAATTAAGATCATTTTCATGTTCTATGGGATGGAAAACATTGGAAAATCCACATGATTTTCGTAAAGTGCGAGCTTTTCCTGTGGAGTTATCCCAAGGCATATTTCAAAATGGAAGGTAGAATTCTAATTTAGTAGGAATACATAACTTTGAAGCAGAGCTCGGATTTCAAAATAAGATCATTTTCATGTTCTATGGGATGGAAAACATGGAAAATCCACATGATTTTCGAGTGCGAGCTTTTCATGTGGATCTTATCCCAAGGCATATTTCAAAATGGAAGGTAGAATTCAATTTAGTAGGAATACATAACTTTTGAAGCAGAGCTCGGATTTCAAAATTAAGCTCATTTTCATGTTCTATGGGTGGAAAACATTGAAAATCCACATGATTTTCAAAGTAGACTTTTCCTGTGGAGTTATCCCAAGGCATATTTCAAAATGGAAGGTAGAATTCAATTTAGTAGGAATACATAACTTTTGAAGCAGAGCTCGGATTTCAAAAATAAGATCATTTTCATGTTCTATGGGATGGAAAACATGGAAAATCCACAAGATTTTCGTGATGCGAGCTTTTCCTGGGAGTTATCCCAAGGCATATTTCAAAATGGAAGGTAGAATTCAATTTAGTAGGAATACATAACTTTGAAGCAGAGCTCGGATTTCAAAATTAAGCTCATTTTCATGTTCTATGGGTGGAAAACATTGAAAATCCACATGATTTTCTAGTAGAGCTTTTCCTGTGGAGTTATCCCAAGGCATATTTCAAAATGGAAGGTAGAATTCAATTTAGTAGGAATACATAACTTTTGAAGCAGAGCTCGATTTCAAAATAAGATCATTTTCAAGTTCTATGGGATGGAAAACATTGAAAATCCACACGATTTTCGTGTGCGAGCTTTTCATGTGGAGTTATCCCAAGGCATATTTCAAAATGGAAGGTAGAGTTCAATTTAGTAGGAATACATAACTTTTGAAGCAGAGCTCGGATTTCAAAATTAAGCTCATTTTCATGTTCTATGGGGTGGAAAACATGGAAAATCCACATGATTTTCGTGTGCTAGCTTTTCCGTGTGAGTTATCCCAAGGCATATTTCAAAATGGAAGGTAGAATTCAATTTAGTAGGAATACATAACTTTTGAAGCAGAGCTCGGATTTCAAAATTAAGCTCATTTTCATGTTCTATGGGTGGAAAACATTGAAAATCCACAAGATTTTCGTGAGTGCGAGCTTTTCATGTGGAGTTGCTCCCAAGGCATATTTCAAAATGGAAGGTAGAATTCAATTTAGTAGGAATACATAACTTTTGAAGCAGAGCTCGATTTCAAAAATAAGATTATTTTCATGTTCTATGGGATGGAAAACATTAAAATCCACATGATTTTCGTGCGAGCTTTTTCATGTGAGTTATCCCAAGGCATATTTCAAAATGGAAGGTAGAATTCAATTTAGTAGGAATACATAACTTTTGAAGCAGAGCTCGGATTTCAAAAATAAGCTCATTTTCATGTTCTATGGGATGGAAAACATTGAAAATCCACACGATTTTCAAGATGCGAGCTTTTCCTGTGGAGTTATCCCAAGGCATATTTCAAAATGGAAGGTAGAATTCAATTTAGTAGGAATACATAACTTTTGAAGCAGAGCTCGATTTCCAAAATAAGATCATTTTCATGTTCTATGGGATGGAAAACATTGGAAAATCCACACGATTTTCGTAAGCGAGCTTTTCCTGTCGAGTTATCCCAAGGCATATTTCAAAATAGAAGGTAGAATTCAATTTAGTAGGAATACATAACTTTTGAAGCAGAGCTCGATTTCAAAAATTAAGCTCATTTTCATGTTCTATGGGATGGAAAACATTGAAAATCCACATGATTTTCGTAGTGCGAGTAGCTTTTCCTGTGGAGTTATCCCAAGGCATATTTCAAAATGGAAGGTAGAATTCAATTTAGTAGGAATACATAACTTTTGAAGCAGAGCTCGGATTTCCAAAATAAGATCATTTTCATGTTCTATGGGATGGAAAACATTGAAAATCCACATGATTTTCGCAAGTAGCTTTTCATGTGATCTTATCCCAAGGCATATTTCAAAATGGAAGGTAGAATTCAATTTAGTAGGAATACATAACTTTTGAAGCAGAGCTCGGATTTCAAAATTAAGATCATTTTCATGTTCTATGGGATGGAAAACATTGAAAATCCACATGATTTTCGGAAAAGTAGCTTTTCCTGTGAGTTGCCCCAAGGCATATTTCAAAATGGAAGGTAGAATTCAATTTAGTAGAATACATAACTTTTGAAGCAGAGCTCGGATTTCAAAATTAAGATCATTTTCATGTTCTATGGGTGGAAAAACATGGAAAATCCACACGATTTTCGTGGCGTAGCTTTTCCTGTCAAGTTATCCCAAGGCATATTTCAAAATGGAAGGTAGAATTCAATTTAGTAGGAATACATAACTTTTGAAGCAGAGCTCGGATTTCAAAAATAAGATCTATTTTCATGTTCTATGGGTGGAAAACATTGAAAATCCACACATTTTCGAAATGGCGAGCTTTTCCTGTGGAGTTATCCCAAGGCATATTTCAAAATGGAAGGTAGAATTCAATTTAGTAGGAATACATAACTTTTGAAGCAGAGCTCGGATTTCCAAAATAAGATCATTTTCATGTTCTATGGGATGGAAAACATTGAAAATCCACACGATTTTCGAGTGCGAGCTTTTCCTGTGGATCTTATCCCAAGGCATATTTCAAAATGGAAGGTAGAATTCAATTTAGTAGGAATACATAACTTTGAAGCAGAGCTCGGATTTCAAAATTAAGCTTCATTTTCATGTTCTATGGGTGGAAAACATGGAAAATCCACATGATTTTCGAGTGCGAGCTTTTCCTGTGATCTTATCACAAGGCATATTTCAAAATGGAAGGTAGAATTCAATTTAGTAGGAATAGATAACTTTGAAGCAGAGCTCGGATTTCAAAATTAAGCTCATTTTCATGTTCTATGGGATGGAAAACATTGAAAATCCACAAGATTTTCGTGCGAGCTTTTCCTGTCGGAGTTATCCCCAAGGCATATTTCAAAATGGAAGGTAGAATTCAATTTAGTAGGAATACATAACTTTTGAAGCAGAGCTCGGATTTCAAAATTAAGATCATTTTCATTTTTTATGGGGTGGAAACCCTAGAAAATCCACAAGATTTTCGTGTGCTAGCTTTTCATGTGGAGTTATCCCAAGGCATATTTCAAAATGGAAGGTAGAATTCAATTTAGTAGGAATACATAACTTTTGAAGCAGAGCTCGGATTTCAAAATTAAGATCATTTTCATGTTCTATGGGGTGGAAAACATTGGAAAAATCCACATGATTTTCGTGAAAGCGAGCTTTTCCGTGGAGTTATCCCAAGGCATATTTCAAAATGGAAGGTAGAATTCAATTTAGTAGGAATACATAACTTTTGAAGCAGAGCTCGATTTCAAAATTAAGCTCATTTTCATGTTCTATGGGATGGAAAACATTGAAAATCCACATGATTTTCGTAGTGCGAGCTTTTCCTGTGGAGTTATCCCAAGGCATATTTCAAAATGGAAGGTAGAATTCAATTTAGTAGGAATACATAACTTTTGAAGCAGAGCTCGGATTTCAAAAATAAGATCATTTTCATGTTCTATGGGATGGAAAATATTGAAAATCCACAGATTTTCGTGCGAGCTTTTCATGTGGAGTTGCCCCAAGGCATATTTCAAAATGGAAGGTAGAATTCAATTTAGTAGGAATACATAACTTTTGAAGCAGAGCCTCGGATTTCAAAATAAGATCATTTTCATGTTCTATGGGATGGAAAACATTGAAAATCCACATGAATTTTCGAAAGTGCGAGCTTTTCATGTGATCTTATCACAAGGCATATTTCAAAATGGAAGGTAGAATTCAATTTAGTAGGAATACATAACTTTTGAAGCAGAGCTCGGATTTCAAAATTAAGCTCATTTTCATGTTCTATGGGGTGGAAAACATGGAAAATCCACATGATTTTCGTAAAGTGCGAGCTTTTCCTGTGGAGTTATCCCAAGGCATATTTCAAAATGGAAGGTAGAATTCAATTTAGTAGGAATACATAACTTTTGAAGCAGAGCTCGGATTTCAAAAATAAGATCATTTTCATGTTCTATGAGGTGGAAAACATTGAAAATCCACACGATTTTCGTTGCGTAGCTTTTCATGTGAGTTATCCCAAGGCATATTTCAAAAATGGAAGGTAGAATTCAATTTAGTAGGAATACATAACTTTTGAAGCAGAGCTCTTGATTTCAAAATTAAGATCATTTTCATGTTCTATGGGTGGAAAACATTGAAAATCCACACATGATTTTCGAAAGTGCGCAGCTTTTCATGTGAGTTATCCCAAGGCATATTTCAAAATGGAAGGTAGAATTCAATTTAGTAGGAATACATAACTTTTGAAGCAGAGCTCGGATTTCAAAATTAAGGCTCATTTTCATGTTCTATGGGATGGAAAACATTGGAAAATCCACATGATTTTCGTAAAGCGAGCTTTTCCTGTGGAGTTATCCCAAGGCATATTTCAAAATAGAAGGTAGAATTCAATTTAGTAGGAATACATAACTTTTGAAGCAGAGCTCGGATTTCAAAAATAAGATCATTTTCATGTTCTATGGATGGAAAACATTGAAAATCCACACGATTTTCGTCAAAGCGAGCTTTTCATATGTGAGTTATCACAAGGCATATTTCAAAATGGAAGGTAGAATTCAATTTAGTAGGAATACATAACTTTTGAAGCAGAGCTCGGATTTCAAAAATTAAGCTCATTTTCATGTTCTATGGGTGGAAAACATGGAAAATCCACATGATTTTCGTGTGCTAGAGCTTTTCATGTGATCTTATCACAAGGCATATTTCAAAATGGAAGGTAGAATTCAATTTAGTAGGAATACATAACTTTGAAGCAGAGCTCGGATTTCAAAAATAAGATTATTTTCATGTTCTATGGGTGGAAAACATTGAAAATCCACATGATTTTCGTATGCGAGCTTTTCCTGTGGAGTTATCCCAAGGCATATTTCAAAAATGGAAGGTAGAATTCAATTTAGTAGGAATACATATACTTTTGAAGCAGAGCTCGATTTCAAAAATTAAGCTCATTTTCATGTTCTATGGGGTGGAAAACATTAGAAAATCCACACAGAATTTTCAAAAGTGAGCTTTTCATGTGGAGTTATCCCAAGGCATATTTCAAAATGGAAGGTAGAATTCAATTTAGTAGGAATACATAACTTTTGAAGCAGAGCTCGGATTTCAAAAATAAGATCATTTTCATGTTCTATGGGATGGAAAACATTGAAAATCCACACGATTTTCCTGCTGAAGCAGCTTTTCCTGTCGAGTTGTCCCAAGGCATATTTCAAAATAGAAGGTAGAATTCAATTTAGTAGGAATACATAACTTTGGAAGCAGAGCCTTGATTTCCAAAATAAGATCATTTTCATGTTCTATGGGTGGAAAACATTGAAAATCCACAAGATTTTCGTGGTGCGAGCTTTTCCTGTGGAGTTATCCCAAGGCATATTTCAAAATGGAAGGTAGAATTCAATTTAGTAGGAATACATAACTTTTGAAGCAGAGCTCGGATTTCAAAATTAAGATCATTTTCATGTTCTATGGGGTGGAAAACATTGAAAATCCACATGATTTTCTAGTAAGTAGCTTTTCCTGTGGAGTTATCCCAAGGCATATTTCAAAATGGAAGGTAGAATTCAATTTAGTAGGAATACATAACTTTTGAAGCAGAGCTCGGATTTCAAAATAAGATCATTTTCATGTTCTATGGGATGGAAAACATTGAAAATCCACACGATTTTCGAAAGCGAGCTTTTCCTGTGAGTTGCCCCAAGGCATATTTCAAAATGGAAGGTAGAATTCAATTTAGTAGGAATACATAACTTTTGAAGCAGAGCTCGGATTTCAAAATTAAGCTCATTTTCATGTTCTATGGGGGGAAAACATGGAAAATCCACATGATTTTCGGTGCGAGCTTTTCCTGTGATCTATCCCAAGGCATATTTCAAAATGAAGGTAGAATTCAATTTAGTAGGAATACATAACTTTTGAAGCAGAGCTCGGATTTCAAAAATAAGATCATTTTCATGTTCTATGGGTGGAAAACATTGAAAATCCACAAGATTTTCGTATGCGAGCTTTTCCTGTGGAGTTATCCCAAGGCATATTTCAAAATGGAAGGTAGAATTCAATTTAGTAGAATACATAACTTTTGAAGCAGAGCTCGGATTTCCAAAATAAGATCATTTTCATGTTCTATGGGATGGAAAACATTGAAAATCCACACGATTTTCGTGGTGCGAGCTTTTCCTGTCGAGTTGCCCCAAGGCATATTTCAAAATAGAAGGTAGAATTCAATTTAGTAGGAATACATAACTTTTGAAGCAGAGCTCGGATTTCAAAATTAAGCTCATTTTCATGTTCTATGGGATGGAAAACATTGAAAATCCACATGATTTTCAAGTGCGAGCTTTTCATGTGATCTTATCACAAGGCATATTTCAAAATGGAAGGTAGAATTCAATTTAGTAGGAATACATAACTTTTGAAGCAGAGCTCGGATTTCAAAATAAGATCATTTTCATGTTCTATGGGATGGAAAACATTGAAAATCCACACATTTTCGGAGTGCGAGCTTTTCATGTGATCTGTATCCCAAGGCATATTTCAAAATGGAAGGTAGAATTCAATTTAGTAGGAATACATAACTTTTGAAGCAGAGCTTTGATTTCAAAAATAAGATCATTTTCATGTTCTATGGGTGGAAAACATGGAAAATCCACATGATTTTCGAGTGCGAGCTTTTCATGTGGAGTTATCCTAAGGCATATTTCAAAATGGAAGGTAGAATTCAGTTTAGTAGGAATACATAACTTTTGAAGCAGAGCTCGGATTTCAAAATTAAGCTCATTTTCATGTTCTATGGGATGGAAAACATTGAAAATCCACACGATTTTCGTGCGAGCTTTTCCTGTGGAGTTATCCCAAGGCATATTTCAAAATGGAAGGTAGAATTCAATTTAGTAGGAATACATAACTTTTGAAGCAGAGCTCGGATTTCCAAAATAAGATTATTTTCATGTTCTATGGGGTGAAAACATGGAAAATCCACATGATTTTCGTGTGCGAGCTTTTCATGTGGAGTTATCCCAAGGCATATTTCAAAATGGAAGGTAGAATTCAATTTAGTAGGAATACATAACTTTTGAAGCAGAGCTCGGATTTCAAAAATTAAGCTCATTTTCATGTTCTATGATGGAAAACATTGAAAATCCACACAATTTTCGAAAAGTGCGAGCTTTTCATGTGAGTTATCCCAAGGCATATTTCAAAAATGGAAGGTAGAATTCAATTTAGTAGGAATACATAACTTTTGAAGCAGAGCTCGATTTCCAAAATAAGATCATTTTCATGTTCTATGGGATGGAAAACATTGAAAATCCACACACTGATTTTCGTAGCGAGCTTTTCCTGTCGAGTTAATCTCCTCAAGGCATATTTCAAAATGGAAGGTAGAATTCAATTTAGTAGGAATACATAACTTTTGAAGCAGAGCTCGATTTCAAAATTAAGCTCATTTTCATGTTCTATGGGTGGAAAACATGAAAATCCACATGATTTTCGTAGCAAGAGCTTTTCCTGTGGAGTTCTCCCAAGGCATATTTCAAAATGGAAGGTAGAATTCAATTTAGTAGGAATACATAACTTTTGAAGCAGAGCTCAGATTTCAAAAATAAGATTATTTTCATGTTCTATGGGGTGGAAAACATGGAAAATCCACATGATTTTCAAGTGCGAGCTTTTCCTGTCGAGTTGCCCCAAGGCATATTTCAAAATGGAAGGTAGAATTCAATTTAGTAGGAATACATAACTTTTGGAAGCAGAGCTCGGATTTCAAAATTAAGCTCATTTTCATGTTCTATGGGTGGAAAACATGGAAAATCCACATGATTTTCGTGAAGCGAGCTTTTCCTGTGGAGTTATCCCAAGGCATATTTCAAAATGGAAGGTAGAATTCAATTTAGTAGGAATACATAACTTTTGAAGCAGAGCTCGGATTTCAAAATAAGATCATTTTCAAGTTCTATGGGATGGAAAACATTGAAAATCCACAAGATTTTCAGTGCGTAGCTTTTCATGTGGAGTTATCCCAAGGCATATTTCAAAATGGAAGGTAGAATTCAATTTAGTAGGAATACATAACTTTTGAAGCAGAGCTCGGATTTCAAAATTAAGCTCATTTTCATGTTCTATGGGATGGAAAACATTGAAAATCCACACATTTTCGCAAAGTGCTAGCTTTTCCTGTGGAGTTATCCCAAGGCATACTTCAAAATGGAAGGTAGAATTCAATTTAGTAGGAATACATAACTTTGAAACAGAGCTCGGATTTCCAAAATAAGATCATTTTCATGTTCTATGGGATGGAAAACATTGAAAATCCACACGATTTTCGAGTGCGAGCTTTTCATGTGATCTTATCAAAAGGCATATTTCAAAATGGAAGGTAGAATTCAATTTAGTAGGAATACATAACTTTTGAAGCAGAGCTCGGATTTCAAAATTAAGATCATTTTCATGTTTTATGGGGTGGAAAACATTGAAAATCCACATGATTTTCGAAAGTGAGCTTTTCATGTGATCTTATCACAAGGCATATTTCAAAATGGAAGGTAGAATTCAATTTAGTAGGAATACATAACTTTTGAAGCAGAGCTCGGATTTCAAAATAAGCTCATTTTCATGTTCTATGGGATGGAAAACATTGAAAATCCACACGATTTTCGTAAGTGAGCTTTTCCTGTGAGTTATCCCAAGGCATATTTCAAAATGGAAGGTAGAATTCAATTTAGTAGGAATACATAACTTTTGAAGCAGAGCTCTGATTTCAAAAATAAGATCATTTTCATGTTTTATGAGGGTGAAACCCTTGAAAATCCACAGATTTTCGAGTGCGAGCTTTTCATGTGGAGTTATCACAAGGCATATTTCAAAATGGAAGGTAGAATTCAATTTAGTAGGAATACATAACTTTTGAAGCAGAGCCCGGATTTCCAAAATAAGATCATTTTCATGTTCTATGGGGTGGAAAATATTGAAAATCCACACGATTTTCGTAAAGTGCGAGCTTTTCCTGTCGAGTTATCCCAAGGCATATTTCAAAATGGAAGGTAGAATTCAATTTAGTAGGAATACATAACTTTTGAAGCAGAGCTCGGATTTCAAAAAGAAGCTCATTTTCATGTTCTATGGGTGGAACATTGAAAATCCACAAGATTTTCGTCATGCGAGCTTTTCATGTGGAGTTATCCCAAGGCATATTTCAAAATGGAAGGTAGAAGTCAATTTAGTAGCAATACATAACTTTTGAAGCAGAGCTCGGATTTCAAAAATTGAGATTCATTTTCATGTTTATGGGTGGAAAACATGGAAAATCCACATGATTTTCGAGTGCGAGCTTTTCATGTGAGTTATCCCAAGGCATATTTCAAAATGGAAGGTAGAATTCAATTTAGTAGGAATACATAACTTTTGAAGCAGAGCTCGGATTTCAAAATTAAGATCATTTTCATGTTCTATGGGTGGAAAACATTGAAAATCCACACGATTTTCGTGTGCGAGCTTTTCCTGTCGAGTTATCCCAAGGCATATTTCAAAATAGAAGGTAGAATTCAATTTAGTAGGAATACATAACTTTTGAAGCAGAGCTCGGATTTCCAAAATAAGATTCATTTTCATGTTCTATGGGATGGAAAACATTGAAAATCCACATGATTTTCGTAAGCGAGCTTTTCATGTGGGAGTTATCCCAAGGCATATTTCAAAATGGAAGGTAGAATTCAATTTAGTAGGGAATACATAACTTTTGAAGCAGAGCTCGGATTTCAAAATTAAGCTCATTTTCATGTTCTATGGGTGGAAAACATTGAAAATCCACATGATTTTCGAGTACGAGCTTTTCATGTGGATCTTATCACAAGGCATATTTCAAAATGGAAGGTAGAATTCAATTTAGTAGGAATACATAACTTTTGAAGCAGAGCTCGGATTTCCAAAATTAAGCTCATTTTCATGTTCTATGGGGTGGAAAACATTGAAAATCCACATGATTTTCAAGTGCGAGCTTTTCCTGTCGAGTTGCCCCAAGGCATATTTCAAAATGGAAGGTAGAATTCAATTTAGTAGGAATACATAACTTTTGAAGCAGAGCTCGATTTCAAAAATTAAGATCATTTTCATTTTTCTATGGGTGGAAAATTGCATAAAATCCACAAGATTTTCGTGTGCGAGCTTTTCATGTGGAGTTCTCCCAAGGCATATTTCAAAATAGAAGGTAGAATTCAATTTAGTAGGAATACATAACTTTTGAAGCAGAGCTCGGATTTCAAAAATAAGATCATTTTCATGTTCTATGGGTGGAAAACATTGGAAAATCCACATGATTTTCGAGTGCGAGCTTTTCCTGTCGAGTTATCCCAAGGCATATTTCAAAATGGAAGGTAGAATTCAATTTAGTAGGAATACATAACTTTTGAAGCAGAGCTCGGATTTCAAAAATAAGATCATTTTCATGTTCTATGGGGTGGAAAACATTGAAAATCCACATGATTTTCGAAAGTATCGAGCTTTTCATGTGGAGTTATCACAAGGCATATTTCAAAATGGAAGGTAGAATTCAATTTAGTAGGAATACATAACTTTTGAAGCAGAGCCTCGGATTTCAAAATTAAGCTCATTTTCATGTTCTATGGGTGGAAAACATTGAAAATCCACATGATTTTCAAGTGCGAGCTTTTCATGTGATCTTATCCCAAGGCATATTTCAAAATGGAAGGTAGAATTCAATTTAGTAGGAATACATAACTTTTGAAGCAGAGCTCGGATTTCCAAAAAGAAGATCATTTTCATGTTCTATGGGATGGAAAACATTGAAAATCCACACATTTTCGTGGTGCGAGCTTTTCATGGGAGTTATCCCAAGGCATATTTCAAAATGGAAGGTAGAATTCAATTTAGTAGGAATACATAACTTTTGAAGCAGAGCTCGGATTTCAAAAATAAGATCATTTTCATGTTCTATGGGTGGAAAATATCAGAAAATCCACATGATTTTCGTGGTGCGAGCTTTTCATGTGATCTTATCATAGGCATATTTCAAAATGGAAGGTAGAATTCAATTTAGTAGGAATACATAACTTTTGAAGCAGAGCTCGGATTTCAAAAATAAGATCATTTTCATGTTCTATGGGGTGGAAAATATGGAAAATCCACATGATTTTCGCAGTGCGAGCTTTTCATGTGGATCTTATCACAAGGCATATTTCAAAATGGAAGGTAGAATTCAATTTAGTAGGAATACATAACTTTTGAAGCAGAGCTCGGATTTCAAAATTAAGCTCATTTTCATGTTCTATGGGGTGGAAAACATGGAAAAATCCACATGATTTTCGAGTGCGTAGCTTTTCATGTGATCTTATCACCAAGGCATATTTCAAAATGGAAGGTAGAATTCAATTTAGTAGGAATACATAACTTTTGGAAGCAGAGCTCGATTTCCAAAATTAAGCTCATTTTCATGTTCTATGGGTGGAAAAATATGGAAAATCCACAGATTTTCGGGTGCAAAGCAGCTTTTCCTGTGGAGTTATCCCAAGGCATATTTCAAAATGGAAGGTAGAATTCAATTTAGTAGGAATACATAACTTTTGAAGCAGAGCTCGGATTTCCAAAATAAGATCATTTTCATGTTCTGTGGATGGAAAACATTGAAAATCCACACAATTTTCGTGTGCGAGCTTTTCCTGTCAGAGTTGCTCCCAAGGCATATTTCAAAATAGAAGGTAGAATTCAATTTAGTAGGAATACATAACTTTTGAAGCAGAGCTCGATTTCAAAAATAAGATCATTTTCATGTTCTATGGGTGGAAAACATTGAAAATCCACATGATTTTCGCAGAAGTGCGAGCTTTTCATGTCGAGTTATCCCAAGGCATATTTCAAAATGGAAGGTAGAATTCAATTTAGTAGGAATACATAACTTTTGAAGCAGAGCTCGGATTTCAAAATTAAGCTCATTTTCATGTTCTTTATGGTGGAAAACATGAAAATCCACATGATTTTCGTGGTGCGTAGCTTTTCCTGTGGAGTTGCCCCAAGGCATATTTCAAAATGGAAGGTAGAATTCAATTTAGTAGGAATACATAACTTTTGAAGCAGAGCTCGGATTTCAAAAATAAGATCATTTTCATGTTCTATGGGGTGGAAAATATGAAAATCCACATGATTTTCGTGAGTGTGAGCTTTTCATGTGGAGTTGCTCCCAAGGCATATTTCAAAATGGAAGGTAGAATTCAATTTAGTAGGAATACATAACTTTTGGAAGCAGAGCTCTGATTTCAAAATTAAGCTCATTTTCATGTTCTATGGGTGGAAAACATGGAAAATCCACATGATTTTCGTGTGCGAGCTTTTCCTGTGGAGTTATCCCAAGGCATATTTCAAAATGGAAGGTAGAATTCAATTTAGTAGGAATACATAACTTTTGAAGCAGAGCTCGGATTTCAAAAATAAGATCATTTTCATGTTCTATGGGATGGAAAACATTGAAAATCCACATGATTTTCAAGTGCGCAGCTTTTCATGTGATCTATATCACAAGGCATATTTCAAAATGGAAGGTAGAATTCAATTTAGTAGGAATACATAACTTTTTGAAGCAGAGCTCGATTTCAAAATTAAGCTCATTTTCATGTTCTATGGTGGAAAACATGGAAAATCCACATGATTTTCATGTGGTGAAGAGCTTTTCCTGTGGAGTTATCCTAAGGCATATTTCAAAATGGAAGGTAGAATTCAATTTAGTAGGAATACATAACTTTTGAAGCAGAGCTCGGATTTCCAAAATAAGATCATTTTCATGTTCTATGGGATGGAAAACATTGAAAATCCACAAGATTTTCGTGTGCGAGCTTTTCATGTCGAGTCTTATCCCAAGGCATATTTCAAAATGGAAGGTAGAATTCAATTTAGTAGGAATACATAACTTTGAAGCAGAGCTCGGATTTCAAAAATAAGATCATTTTCATGTTCTATGGGTGGAAAACATTGAAAATCCACATGATTTTCGTATGCGAGCTTTTCATGTGATCTTATCACAAGGCATATTTCAAAATGGAAGGTAGAATTCAATTTAGTAGAATACATAACTTTTGAAGCAGAGCTCAGATTTCAAAATTAAGCTCATTTTCATGTTCTATGGGATGGAAAACATTGAAAATCCACATGATTTTCAAGTGCGAGCTTTTCCTGTGGAGTTATCCAAGGCATATTTCAAAATGGAAGGTAGAATTCAATTTAGTAGGAATACATAACTTTTGAAGCAGAGCTCGGATTTCAAAAATAAGATCATTTTCATGTTCTATGGGATGGAAAACATTGAAAATCCACACTTTTCGTGTGCGAGCTTTTCATGTGAGTTATCCCAAGGCATATTTCAAAATGGAAGGTAGAATTCAATTTAGTAGGAATACATAACTTTTGAAGTAGAGCTCAGATTTCAAAATTAAGATTATTTTCATGTTTTATGGGGTGGAAAACATGGAAAATCCACATGATTTTCGAAAGTGCGAGCTTTTCATGTGATCTTATCACAAGGCATATTTCAAAATGGAAGGTAGAATTCAATTTAGTAGGAATACATAACTTTTGAAGCAGAGCTCGATTTCAAAATTAAGCTCATTTTCATGTTCTATGGGTGGAAAAACATGGAAAATCCACATGATTTTCGTGCGAGCTTTTCCTGTGAGTTATCCCAAGGCATATTTCAAAATGGAAGGTAGAATTCAATTTAGTAGGAATACATAACTTTTGAAGCAGAGCTCGGATTTCAAAAATAAGATCATTTTCATGTTCTATGGGATGGAAAACATTGAAAATCCACACATTTTCGTAAAGTGCGAGCTTTTCCTGTCTGAGTTGCCCCAAGGCATATTTCAAAATGGAAGGTAGAATTCAATTTAGTAGGAATACATAACTTTTGGAAGCAGAGCTCGATTTCAAAAAATTAAGCTCATTTTCATGTTCTATGGTGGAAAACATGGAAAATCCACATGATTTTCGTGGTGCGTAGCTTTTCCTGTGAGTTATCCCAAGGCATATTTCAAAATGGAAGGTAGAATTCAATTTAGTAGGAATACATAACTTTGAAGCAGAGCTCGGATTTCAAAAGAAGATCATTTTCATTTCTATGGGTGGAAAACATTGAAAATCCACAAGATTTTCGTGGTGCGTAGCTTTTCATGTGAGTTATCCCAAGGCATATTTCAAAATGGAAGGTAGAAGTCAATTTAGTAGCAATACATAACTTTTGAAGCAGAGCTCAGATTTCAAAATAAGATTATTTTCATGTTTATGGTGGAAAACATGAAAATCCACATGATTTTCGAGTGCAGCTTTTCATGTGGATCTTATCACAAGGCATATTTCAAAATGGAAGGTAGAATTCAATTTAGTAGGAATACATAACTTTTGAAGCAGAGCTCGGATTTCAAAATTAAGCTCATTTTCATGTTCTATGGGTGGAAAACATGGAAAATCCACATGATTTTCGTGTGCGAGCTTTTCCTGTGGAGTTATCCCAAGGCATATTTCAAAATGGAAGGTAGAATTCAATTTAGTAGGAATACATAACTTTTGAAGCAGAGCTCGGATTTCAAAAAGAAGATCATTTTCATGTTCTATGGGGTGGAAAACATTGAAAATCCACACATTTTCGTAAAGTGCGAGCTTTTCATGTGGAGTTATCCCAAGGCATATTTCAAAATGGAAGGTAGAATTCAATTTAGTAGGAATACATAACTTTTGAAGCAGAGCTCGATTTCAAAATTAAGCTCATTTTCATGTTCTATGGGGTGGAAAACATGGAAAATCCACATGATTTTCGGGGTAGCGTAGCTTTTCCTGTGAGTTATCCAAGGCATATTTCAAAATGGAAGGTAGAATTCAATTTAGTAGGAATACATAACTTTGAAGCAGAGCTCGGATTTCAAAAATAAGCTCATTTTCATGTTCTATGGGATGGAAAACATGGAAAATCCACACGATTTTCGTATGCGAGCTTTTCCTGTGAGTTATCCCAAGGCATATTTCAAAATGGAAGGTAGAATTCAATTTAGTAGGAATACATAACTTTTGAAGCAGAGCTCGGATTTCCAAAATTAAGATCATTTTCATGTTCTATGGGATGGAAAACATTGAAAATCCACATGATTTTCGAAGTGCGAGCTTTTCATGTGATCTTATCACAAGGCATATTTCAAAATGGAAGGTAGAATTCAATTTAGTAGGAATACATAACTTTTGAAGCAGAGCTCGGATTTCAAAAATAAGCTCATTTTCATGTTCTATGGGATGGAAAACATTGAAAATCCACACGATTTTCGTAGTGCGAGCTTTTCCTGTGGAGTTATCCCCAAGGGCATATTTCAAAATGGAAGGTAGAATTCAATTTAGTAGGAATACATAACTTTTTGAAGCAGAGCTCGATTTCAAAATAAGATCATTTTCATGTTCTATGGGTGGAAAACATGAAAATCCACATGATTTTCGAAAGTGCGAGCTTTTCTATGTGATCTTATCACAAGGCATATTTCAAAATGGAAGGTAGAATTCAATTTAGTAGGAATACATAACTTTTTTGAAGCAGAGCTCGGATTTCAAAATTAAGCTCATTTTCATGTTCTATGGGTGGAAAACATTGAAAATCCACACATTTTCGAAAAAGTGACATGGAGCTTTTCATGTGATCTTATCACAAGGCATATTTCAAAATGGAAGGTAGAATTCAATTTAGTAGGAATACATAACTTTTTGAAGCAGAGCTCGGATTTCCAAAATAAGATCATTTTCATGTTCTATGGGATGGAAAATATTGAAAATCCAAGTATGATTTTCGTATGCGTAGCTTTTCCTGTCGAGTTGCCCCAAGGCATATTTCAAAATAGAAGGTAGAATTCAATTTAGTAGGAATACATAACTTTTGAAGCAGAGCTCTTGATTTCAAAATTAAGATCATTTTCATTTTCTATGGGTGGAAAACATTGAAAATCCACAAGATTTTCGTAAAGATAGCTTTTCCTGTGGAGTTATCCCAAGGCATATTTTAAAATGGAAGGTAGAATACAATTTAGTAGGAATACATAACTTTTGAAGCAGAGCTCGGATTTCAAAATTAAGCTCATTTTCATGTTCTATTGTGGAGAATATGGGAAAATCCACACACTTTTTCAAAGCGAGCTTTTCCTGTCAAGTTGCCCCAAGGCATATTTCCATTTTCATGTTCTATGGGGCTGGAAAACATTGAAAATCCACATGATTTTCGAAAATGCGAGCTTTTCATGTGATCTTATCACAAGGCATATTTCAAAATGGAAGGTAGAATCAATTTAGTAGGAATACATAACTTTGAAGCAGAGCTCGGATTTCCAAAATTAAGCTCATTTTCATGTTCTATGGGATGGAAAACATTGAAAATCCTACACGATTTTCGTGCTGCAGAGCTTTTCCTGTGGAGTTGCCCCAAGGCATATTTCAAAATGGAAGGTAGAATTCAATTTAGTAGGAATACATAACTTTTTTGAAGTAGAGCTCGATTTGTAAAAATAAGATTATTTTCATTTTTTATGGGGTGGAAAACATTGAAAATCCACATGATTTTCGTGTAGCGAGCTTTTCATGTGGAGTTATCCTGGGCAAGGCATATTTCAAAATGGAAGGTAGAATTCAATTTAGTAGGAATACATAACTTTTGAAGCAGAGCTCGGATTTCAAAATTAAGCTTGATTTTCATGTTCTTATGGGATGGAAAACATTGAAAATCCACATTTTCCTAATGTAGCGAGCTTTTCCTGTGGAGTTATCCCAAGGCATATTTCAAAAATGGAAGGTAGAATTCAATTTAGTAGGAATACATAACTTTCTTGAAGCAGAGCTCGGATTTCCAAAATAAGATCATTTTCATGTTCTATGTGGATGGAAAACATTGAAAATCCACACACTTTTCGTGCGAGCTTTTCCTGTGGAGTTGCCCCAAGGCATATTTCAAAATAGAAGGTAGAATTCAATTTAGTAGGAATACATAACTTTTGAAGCAGAGCTCGGATTTCAAAATTCAAGATCATTTTCATTTTTATGGGTGGAAAGATTAGAAAATCCACATGATTTTCCTAAAGTGCGAGCTTTTTCATGTGGATCTTATCATAAAGGCATATTTCAAAATGGAAGGTAGAATACAATTTAGTAGGAATACATAACTTTTGAAGCAGAGCTCGGATTTCAAAAAATTAAGCTCATTTTCATGTTCTATGGGGGTGGAGAACATGGAAAATCCATATGATTTTCGAGTGCGTAGCTTTTCATGTGATCTTATCACAAGGCATATTTTCAAAATGGAAGGTAGAATTCAATTTAGTAGGAATACATAACTTTTGAAGCAGAGCTCGGATTTCAAAATTAAGCTCATTTTCATGTTCTATGGGATGGAAAATATGGAAAATCCACATGATTTTCATGTGCAAAGTAGCTTTTCCTGTGGAGTTATCCCAAGGCATATTTCAAAATAGAAGGTAGAATTCAATTTAGTAGGAATACATAACTTTTGAAGCAGAGCTCGGATTTCAAAATTAAGCTCATTTTCAAGTTCTATGGGATGGAAAACATTGAAAATCCACACGATTTTCGTAAAAGTAGCTTTTCATGTGGAGTTATCCCAAGGCATATTTCAAAATGGAAGGTAGAATTCAATTTAGTAGGAATACATAACTTTTGAAGTAGATCTTCAGATTTCAAAAATTAAGCCTGATTTTCATGTTCTATGGGTGGAAAACATGGAAAACTCACATGATTTTCGAAAAAGAGCTTTTCCTGTGGATCTTATGTTCACAAGGCATATTTCAAAATGGAAGGTAGAATTCAATTTAGTAGGAATACATAACTTTTGAAGCAGAGCTCGATTTCAAAATTAAGTTTCTCATTTTTCATGTTCTATGGGATGGAAAAGATTGAAAATCCACATGACTTTCGTAAAGTAGCTTTTCCTGTCGAAAGTTGCAACAAGGCATGTTTCAAAATATGTAGAATTCAATTTAGTAGGGAATACATAATCTTTTGAAGCAGAGCTGTCGGATTTCAAAAAGAAGATCATTTTCATTTTTATGGTGAACCCCATGCCACAAGATTTTCAGCCAGTAGCTGATGGGAGTTATCTGCGAAGGTATAAAGATATTTCAAAATGGAAGGTAGAATTCAATTCTAGTAGGAATACATAACTTTTGGAAGCAGAGCTCGGATTTCAAAAAGAAGATTATTTTCATGTTTTATGGGGTGGAAAACATTGGAAAATCCACATGATTTTCGGTGCTGTAGCTTTTCATGGATCTTATCCCAAGGCATATTTTAAAATGGAAGGTAGAATTCAATTTAGTAGGAATACATAACTTTTGAAGCAGAGCTCGGATTTCAAAATTAAGCTCATTTTCATGTTCTATGGGATGGAAAACATTGCAAACCACATTTATTTCACGATGTACGAGCTTTTCCTGTGGTCTTATCCTAAGGCATATTTCAAAATGGAAGGTAGAATTCAATTTAGTAGGAATACAAAATTAAGCCTAACTTTTGAAGCAGAGCTCGGATTTCCAAAATTAAGCTGATATTTTCATGTTCTATGGGATGGAAAACATCCGAAAATCCACATGATTTTCTGTGTAATGCGAGCTTTTCCTGTGGAGGTTATCCTAAGGCATATTTCAAAATGGAAGGTAGAGTTCAATTTAGTAGGAATACATAACTTTGGAAGCAGAGCCGGATTTCCAAATTAAGATCATTTTCATGTTCTATGATGGAAAATATTGAAAATCCACACGACTTTTCGTGGGAAGTAGCTTTTGACTGTCAAGAGTTCCAAGGCATATTTCAAAATAGAAAGGCAGAATTCAATTTAGTAGGAATACATAACTTTTTGGAAGCAGAGCTCAGATTTTCAAAAAGAATTAAGATCATTTTCATTTTCTAAGGGTGAAAACCCTATTGAAAATCCACATGATTTTCGTGTCTGAGCTTTTCCCTGTCAAGTTGCCCCCAAGGCATATTTCAAAATGGAAGGTAGAATTCAATTTAGTAGGAATACATAACTTTTGAAGCAGAGCTCGGATTTCAAAATTAAGCTCATTTTCATGTTCTATGGGATGGAAAACATTGAAAATCCACATGATTTTCGAAGTGCTGAGCTTTTCATGTGATCTTATCATGAGCGCATATTTCAAAAATGGAAGGTAGAATTCAATTTAGTAGGAATACATAACTCTTGAAGCAGAGCTCGGATTTCAAAATTAAGCTGATTTTCATGTTCTATGGGTGGAAAACATATGGAAACCACATGATTTTCATGTAAAAAGCAGCTTTTCCTGTGGAGTTATCCTAAGGCATATTTCAAAATGGAAGGTAGAATTCAATTTAGTAGGAATACATAACTTTTGAAGCAGAGCTCGGATTTCCAAAATTAAGCTCATTTTCATGTTCTATGGGATGGAAAACTATTGAAAA
>NW_028262863.1:20285-25756 GCF_049901715.1 Pseudonaja textilis | reverse complement strand
TATCTCTGTATCTATCTATCTATCTATCTATCTATCTATCTATCTATCTATCTATCTATCTATCTATCCACCCACCAACCCACCTACCCATCCATCCATCCATCCATCCATCTATCTATCTATCCATTCCATCCGTCAGACTTTCTGTCTGTCTGTCCGTCTATCTATCTATCTATCTGTCTATCTATCTATCTATCTATCTATCTATCTATCTATCTATCTATCTATCTATCTATCTATCTATCTATCTATCTATCTTTCTATCTATGTATCTATCTATCTATTTAAATATCTATCTATCCATTCCATCCGTCAGTCAGTCTGTCTGTCTGTCTATCTATCTATCTATCTATCTATCTATCTATCTATCTATCTATCTATCTATCTATCTATCTATCTATCTATTTCAATATCTGTCTGTCTGCCTGCCTGCATGCCTGCACTCCTGCATGCCTGCCTGACTTCCGGCTGGTCTGTCTTTCTGTCTGTCTATGGAGATATATATCTCTGTATCTATCTCTGTATCTATCTCTGTATCACTCTCTCTCTCTCTCACTCTCTCCACCCACCCATCCTTCTATCTATCTATCTATCTATCTATCTATCTATCTATCTATCTATCTATCTATCTATCTATTTATCTATATCAAAATATCCATCCGTCTCTCTCTCTCTCTCTCTCTCTTCAATATCTATCTATCTATCTATCTATCTATCTATCTATCTATCTATCTATCTATCTATCTATCTATCTATCTATCTATCTATCTTTCTCTCTATGTATCTATCTATCTATTTCTGTTGTGATTGGAAGGATCGGTCCTGTTAAGAGTTTTGAATCTGATGACTGTTAGATCGTGGATTGACGTCAGAACCAGGAAACGTTAATCTGAAGGGCAAGCCAGTTAATTACACGTTGCCTTAATGGGTATAAAGGACACAGCTGAGCTGGTGCCTTTTGCCAGAAACAAAATGACTATTTTGAATGAGGACGTTACTGCAAAGAGATCTCTGTTTGTTTGAATTTTGAAGGGAGTTCTAACCGTTTCTGCCAGTCGTTATTCTGTTATTTTCCTTCAGTTTGATTTGATTGTGAAACGGCTGCTTTGTGTCTGTTCGTTTGAATCTCAAGAGGAGACATAACATTATTGTTTCTGGCCTAAACAAACCATCTTTCAAGCAAGATGGATTTAAATCAACTGCAGCGTTTGGTAGAGCAGCAGCAACAACAAATAAATCAGCTACTGCAAAGCAATGTGACGCTTCAGAATCAGGTAACACAATTGCTGAATTATGTTTCCAGCTTACCAAGCCCTGCTGCTGTTCCTCCTGCCCCTCCTGTGAGGAAAAGCCCAGTATCCATGCCGGAGAAATTTTCTGGGCAAACGGACATGTTTCCGTCATTTCTGGGGCAGTGTCAATTATTTATGTCCTTGAGGCCTGAAAACTTTCCAAATGATCGGGCCAAGACAGGATTCATTCTTAGCCTTTTATCTGGGCAGGCTGCTAATTGGGCTACTCCTTTGTTAGTTCAAGATAGCCCGTTGTTGAATGATTTCCAGGGTTTTCTTCAGCAAATGAAAGTGATGTTTGAGAACCCAATTAAGATACAAACTGTGCCTCCATTGTTTGAAAGCCAAATTGGAATTTTTAAATAATGTTTTTACATATTTTTCCAATTAGTTAATAGTGAATCTCTAATAAGATGTCTATGAAAGTACGCCTGTTTAGTTTTCCCCACATCCCATAGAAATGCGTGCCATCCTCTCTGAAGGTCGTGCCCTTCCAAGGCTAGAGTTCTTTTATTCCGTAAATTGACCCAGTCTTTTAACCATAGTAAGTTGGCTGCCCAATAATATAATTCCCAGTTTGGAAGCGCTAGCCCACCTCTACTTTTTGCATCTTGTAAGGCCTTAATACTGATTCTAGCTTTTTCCCTTGCCAAATAAATTTAAGAGTTACCTTATTTATATCATCAAAAAAAATTTTTGATAATTTTATTGGGATTGTCTGGAATAAGTAAAGGTTTTGGTAAAATGTTCATTTGATTGTGGCAATCCTGGCCAGTAAAGGAAGCTGCAACTTATTCCAAGATTCTAGATCTTTCTTAATTTGCTGTAACAGTTTATCATAATTATTCTCTTTGAGTGATTTACTATGTGGTGTTAACCATATGCCTAAATATTTGACCTTTTTGTTGCCTGTATCCCCATGGTTTTTTCTAATTCTTTCCTCTGGTTCTCTGTTAGATTTTTAGTCAGTAATTTCGTCTTATTTCTGTTGATCTTTAATCCTGCTACTGAACCATATTGTTCTAGTTCTTTTATTAGATTATGTCCTTTTTCCATGGGATCATCTAGGAAGAAAACCATATCGTCTGCAAACGCCTGTAATTTATATTCCTCTGCCTTGACCCTAACCCCTTGGATTTCAGGATTTTGTCTTATCCGCGTTAACAATGATTCTAAAGCAAATATAAATAAGAGGGGTGAGAGAGGGCAACCCTGTCTAACGCCCTTTTCAATGCTTAGTGGGCCTGTTTGTTCACCATTAATTAGTATATTGGCTTGTTGGGTATTGTAAATTGTTGTGATAATATTCTTGAATTTAGTGCCCAGATTCATGTTATAGATTTTTGTATTAAAAGAGTGCCAATGTAAGTTATCGAATGCTTTCTCCGCATCTAGAAACAAGAGTGTAAATTGTTTCTCTGGATGAGCTTCATAATATTCTAAGGCGTCAATAACGGTTCTTAAATTGTTTTTAATTTGGCGGAATGGAAGGAAACCATTTTGGTCTTCATGAATGTATAAATTTAAAACTTGTTTTACTCTATTCGCAATAATTGAGGTAAATAATTTATAATCGGCGTTTAAAAGTGAGATTGGTCTATAATTGTTGATATATCTGGCATCCACATCCTCCTTGAATTAACGCAATCAACGCCTCCCTCCATGAGTCTGGCATTTTGGCAGCGAAAGTACTTAGTTAAACACTTCCAGCATCAGAGGCCCTACTAAATCTATTGTGGCTTTATACAATTCTACTGGAATCCCATCTGGACCAGGGGATTTATTATTACATTGATTTTCCATTGCAGATTTTAACTCAGACCATGTAATATCCTTATTTAGTAATTCTTTGTCTCCTTCCCTATTGTTTTATCATTCGTATTCTCCAGATAAGTTCTTATTTTATCCTCATTGATTTCTTCTTTTTATATAATCTTTGGAAATAGTTTAATATAATATCCTTTTTCTTCTCAATCTCATGTTGTGGGATGCCTTTCTCGTCTATTAATTGGTGTATCAATCTCTTTTCTTTTTCTTTTTAAGTTTATAAGATAGCCATCTTCCTGGTTTATTGGCGTGTTCAAAATAATTTTGTTTGGACCTTCTCAAGCTAACTTCTATTTTATCTTGTTCAATTAAATTCAGCTTATGTTTGGCTAGTATTAACTGATTTTGTAGTCCTTGGGTCTTAGGGGTTTTTGTAATTGTGTTTCTAAGTCTTGGATTTGTTGTTGTAACGCATTTTGTTGGGCATAAATTCTCTTGTTTCTTATAGCATTATAGGAAATTGTTGTGCCTCTTATAAATGCTTTCATAGTATCCCAAATGTTCTGTTTTGAAGTTGTTTCATTATTATTATCTTTTAGAAAATAGTTTAGCTCCTCTTTCAGTTTATTAATATACTCTTCTTCGTTTACAATTTGGTTATTTAGTGTCCATCTTTTTTTATTCGTTCGTCTCCTATCCTCCAAATTAGCTGTATTGGGTTATGATCAGCCCATTCATTCGGTAGAATTTTGATTTCTTTTATTTCATTAGCCAAGTCCAAGTCCATCCAAGCCATATCTATTCTGGTCCAAGACTTATGTGGGTTAGAATAATATGTAAATTGTTTTCCTTCAAGATTCCGTTCCCTCCATAGATCTTTTAAATTTAACTCTCTCAACATTTCCTTACATGCCGCAGAGAGTTCCTTTTCCCCCTTCTTGTTTTCCCCATATTACTATGGTCTTTCTGGTAGTCTGCAATGGAGTTAAAATCGCCAATCAAGCAAATGTTTCTTTTTCAAAGCCTACTATTTTTTGGTGAAGGTGTTTAAAAATTTCCCTGGTCATCATTTGGGGCATAGATTGCTACAAGTAAAAATGTGATGTGGTTTATCCAAACTTGTATAACCAGAGTTCTTCCTTCAAGGGATCCGACCAGATTAATTCTTGCCTTTACATCTTGTTTTACATAAATTGCAATTCCTTTTTCTTGTGTTGGTCGGCGGTGCTGTAAAAAGTTTACCTAATTTTGGACAAATTAGATGTCTTTCGTCATTCTTCGAGATATGTGTCTCTTGAAGACATATTATATCTGCTTTATGTTGAATAAGTTTTGAGAATATCCTTTTTCTTTTTAATAATGAATTTAATCCGTTTATATTGATGGAGAGCAACTTCTTCCCCTCCACCATTTATCTACTTATGCTTAGATTTTTGCCTAGTAATGATTGGTTCTCTTGTTGTTGTTGTTGTGAGTTTGCTCTTCTCTCCCATGTTGTGGATTATCACTTCCTGAGATTGAAAAGTCGTTCCTTTTGGGTTCTGTGATAATATCGGACCTCCTGTGGTCTTGTTTTAGGTTCTTCTTTGGTGGGTTGACTATTCTTATCTGTGAGCTGTTGATGAAAAACTTGGGCCTGTTCTATCGATTCTATTTTGATTTTCCTCTCTTTCCATGTAATTAACATCCCTTCCGGGATTAACCATTTAAAATGGATTCCTTCTTTATTTAAATCATTAGCTAAAAATTTATAATCTTGTCTTATCATCCTCACTCTCTTTGGAATTTGTTTAAAATCCTAATTTCTCTGCCTTTATATGATATTGTTTCCTCCCTAGACATTTTCAAATTAAATCCCCTCAGACATCTCCTAGAGAAGCGGATATGAATTTCTTTTGGACAGTTGTTCGCCTGGCGTAGCTTGTACTAACCCTATATACCTCATCAAACTCTTTAATTAGATCATCTTTTTTTCCTTTCCTAGCCATTCAGCCAATATTTCTGCCATCAAATGTTCCAATTCTTCATTTTTGGCTTCCATACATTCTGGAATCTTTAAACACGCCATTGCTTTGTCCATCTCGAGGTGGATCAGAGAGTCTTCTGTTTCTCTAAGTACATTTTTAAATTCCTCATCCATCCTTTCAAAGTTAGTCTCCATGCGTGTTGTTCTACTCTCTATATCTTTTATTTTCACTTCGTTTCTCTTCATGGCCTGCTGTAGAGACCCTATCTTACCCTCCACCTTTCGCTATATCCGCTTTCATTTCAGCCTTCAGTTTCCCCATCTCATCTTTCAATTCGCTTTATATCTGCTCTAGTTTTCCTTGTGATTTTTAATCATCATTTCTTGCATTTTAGATATAGCTTCCTGCAAGCCTAATATGGAAGTTTGTATATTAATATTGGGGA
>NW_028262863.1:0-12685 GCF_049901715.1 Pseudonaja textilis | reverse complement strand
CTCCTGCCTGCCTAACTGAGTGCCTCGCTCCCCCCTCCCCCCTCTCTAGCTATCATCTATCTGTCTCTCCATCCATCATCTATCTTTCTAACAGCAAACTACAGATTGATGTATTTATCTTTCTATGTATTTATCTATGTATCTATGTATCCATTTATCTATCTATCTATCTGTCTGTATATCAGACTTTCTGTGTGTCATCCTTCTTTTCTTTTTTTTTTTGAAAACAATTTTATTGTTTTTTTAACAAACAGACAAACAGACAAAACTCTAAAAACATCAGCTCTCATCCGTACTTGTGTACAAACAGTGTGTCGGTTGGTTCATCAGTTTTGTGCATTCATTTCAGTAGTCATAATTACAATTACCTTACATAATAACTCTTATTATCAATCCAAACTTATATATCCTCATATCATTATATAAAAAAGATTTGACTATACTTTTATTCAATCATGCCTTATGAGATAACTATGATTAAAGTAATTTATTCTATAACAAATCATATAATCATACCAATTCTATCCTAAAGAAAGAAAAAAAAAAAACATTTTATAAATATAATGTCAAATACCAGAAGAAAAAGAAAAGTGAAATCAATAATATTCCTTATTATCTAACATTCTAAATATTCTATTTTTGTATTTCATCATCCAGCCATTGATAGAAAAGGTCCCAAATTATATAAAATTGTTTATCTTCTTGTTCTCTAATTTCAAATGTCAATCTACTCATCTCAGCACATTCCAATATTTTCTTGATAACTTCTTCCTGCAATGGAATTTTCTCATTTTTCCAATTTTTTGCAAATACAATCCTAGCCGCAGTTAATACATTCACAATCAAATATTTCAAATCTTTACTATAAACATCTGGTAAATTCCCAATAAGAAAAGCTCTGGTTTCAAGTCTATATGCTTCTTTGTCATTTTTCCAACCACACGCGGATTTTAGTCCAATATTTTCTAGCATCCTCACAAGTCCACCACATATGGTAGTATGAACCAGGTTTCTGATGACATTTCCAACATTTTTCCGATTTGTTCTTGAACATTCTTGCTATCCTTGTCGGGGGAAATGCCACCTGTAAAACATCTTATACAAATTTTCTTTATAGGCTGTAGACATTGTCATTTTACAGTTTTGCAACCATAATTTCTGCCATTTCTCTAAGTCAATCCCATATCCAAAATTCCTCCCCAGGCAATCATAGTTTCTTTAACTTGTTCTTCCTCTAGCTTAATTTCCAATAAGTAACCATATAATTTTTTAATCAACTTTTCATCAGTACCCATCAAAATCTTGTCTAGATCAGTCTGTTTATCATAAAATCCCTCTGTTTTGGAATCCTCATCATACCTTGAGTGTATTTGCACATATGAAAACCAATTCATCTGTATACCTTGTTCCTCTAATTTTTGTATCGATTTAAGTTCACCTTTTTCATCTAGTAATTCCCCATATCTAACTGTTTGT
Organism: Pseudonaja textilis; assembly: GCF_049901715.1. NCBI lineage: Eukaryota > Metazoa > Chordata > Lepidosauria > Squamata > Elapidae > Pseudonaja > Pseudonaja textilis. Next base: position 11,209 of record NW_028262863.1, on the reverse strand, counting down.
TCCTTTTTATAGATTATAGGATAAGAAAAAGTTTCTATCGTCGATAACCAAACTGGAATTTTCAAATAACATTGTTTTTTTTATCTTCTCCCAGTTTAGCCACAAAGACTCCCGGTCATCCTTCTTTCATTAACCATCAATCCATCAATCCATCAATCTATCTATCTATCTATCTATCTATCTATCTATCTATCTATCTATCTATCCAACCATCATCTATCTAACAGCTAACTACAGATTTATCTATATATCTATCTATCATCTCTCTCTCTCTCTCTCTCTCTCTCTCTATATATATATATATATATATATATATATATATATATATATATTCATCTATCTATCTATCTATCTATCTATCTATCTATCTATCATCTATCGATCTATCCCTGCTTGCTCCCCTGCCTCCCTGCCTTCCTTCACATCTCTATCATCTATCTATCTATCTATCTATCTATCTATCTATCTATCTATCTATCTATCTATCTATCTATCATCTTATCTATCTTTCAACTATCTATCTATCTATCTATCTATCTATCTATCTATCTATCTATCTATCTATCATCTATCTATCCCTGCTTGCTTGCCTGCGTCCCTGCCTGCCTGCATATCTCTATCATCTATCTATCTATCTATCTATCTATGTATCTATCATCTATCTATCTATCTATCTATCTATCTATCTTTCTATCTATCCTCTAGTCTATTCATCTCATCTACCTAACTAACTATCTATCTATCTGTTAAGTTTGGGCAATGAGAGGCTGAACCAGATATGAGTGCAACAATACTTTATTATAGCAATAAAGGACTGACCGTGCGGCAAGCTAAGCTCTGGAACTGGCTCGCAGCGATCAGCTGATTGAATGTTGAGACCCCGCAGCCTGCTTTTATAGCTGGCTGCTGGGGAGAACTAACCAATGAGTGAGGGGGAAAACGCCCGCAAAGTGAATGGACCTGAGTGAAAACTCCTAGAGTTCCAAGGACAGAACACCCCTTCCCCCAGATGCGAACACACATAGTCTTTGGAGGTAGGCAGGAGGTTTATGCTAGCGCCCAGAACGGCGCAGCTCTGGTGGGTTGTCTGTCAGTTCAGAGTCTGTAGGGGAAGGCAGGATCGGTAGGGAGTCACTAACACGCCCTCGGATCGGGTTGGTTCGGGACTCGAGGGCTGGTCACTGGGGACGTGTTCTCGTTGACTGGTTCGGACTGGTCAGCCATCTGACGCCGCTGTCCGTGTTCGATTCCCCTGAATGGCTGCTGCAGTGTCAGCTGGTCACTGGGATTGATGCTGATGTGGGTTGATGCTGAGGCCTTCGCTCTGGTTTGTAATTCTGGGTCACTGCTGGCGCAGGGTGCTGTGACGCTCACGCAGCTGGTCCAGGTGCCTTCTCCATACTCGGCCGCCCTCCAGTCTGACTCGATATGACCTGGGTCCGGTGATGGCCACGATCTCGCCCGGGATCCACAGAGGGTCTCCAGCGGTTCCTCATGCACACGGGTTCCTGTAAGATAAAATGTCTAACCCCCGATGTGGAAGCGAGGGGAGAGTCAGGGCAGTAATGTGGTGAAGTCTGTCCAATACAGTCCTCAGGCGCCTGCCCATCAGGAGCCTCAGCTGGGGACTTATTGGTGACTGAACACGGAGTTGAGTGCTGGCTCATCAGGAAACACGAGAGTTTGTGGTGCCAGTCATCCTTGCTGAACCTAGCCAGGGCTTCTTTAGTGGTCCTGACGGCTCTTTCAGCCAATCCGTTACTGGCAGGATGAAATGGGGCTGTGAAATGTGGCGGATGCCCAGGTTGGCAGCGAAACGGCTGAACTCGGTTGATGCGAATCAGGGCCATTGTCGGAAACAATGGAGTCAGGCAGCCCGGTGGTAAAGTTACAAACAGGCGAAGTTAATACCTTTGTAATTGTTAGTGTGGTGGTCGTGATAGCTGTGCCACGTCAATCCATTTAGAGTAGGAGTCCACGCACCACTAGGAACATTTTCCCTATGCAATGGGCTGGCTAGGTCGATGTGAATTCTGGACTCACGGAGCGCTGGCGCTTTCCCACTTAGTAGGGGTGGCACAGGAGGAGCTGGACGGGATTCCTGGCAGGGGTTGCAGGAGCTTACCCATCTGATGATGTCCTCGCCGAGGCCCGCCACCATACATAGCTGCGTGCTAATGCCTTCATTCTGACGATGCCAGGGTGCCCCTCGTGCAATGCCTCCAGAACTCGGGTACGCAGTGAGGTCGGATGACCACCTCGAGTGCCCCACAGCAGACAGCCCTGCAAACTGGATAATTCCTGCAGGCGGGTCTTGAAAGGTGTAAATTTGTTTTCAACATCACCACCCGGCCACCCTCCTCACCCAGTCCAGTACCTGGGCGAGTGTTTTGTCTGCCTTGGTTTTAGCAGCAATGTCAAGTGGCAGTGATGGGAGGTCCAATTGGGTGACCTCAAAAATAGCGTGACTGGAGCAGGGTCTTCAGCTGGAGCCGCAAGGGGCAGCGGCTGAGAGCGCTGAGCGTGGGACAATCGTTTTACCTGGGCGGTGTATGAGTCTATACGAGTAGGCCGCTAGGAAAAGGGTCCATCTCGGGCCATTCTAGGAGAAAGGACTTGAGGGGTCTGTTTGTCCCCAGCCAGTAGACCCAGGAGAGGCTTTGTGATCCGTGACCAGCTCGGAAAGTGGCCAAAGAGAAATTGTGAAATTTCTTCACTGCTGCAACAGCTGCTAGAGCTTCCCATTATCGATCTGGCTATAATTTCGCTCTGTTGCAGAGAGCGCCCTGGAGAAAAAGCAATGGGAGCCTCGGAGCCATTGGGGAGCCTGTGACTTAATACTGCCCCGATTCCAAAAGGGGATGTGTCTGCTGCTAGCACTAATGGAAGGTTGGGGTCGAACTGAATAAGTACCGCCTCTGACGTGAGTAGTGATTTGACGGCGCGAAAAGCAGAGTCTTCAGTGACCCCAGTGCCAAGGTGATTTTTTATCCAACAGTCTGTGTAGGGTTCTGCCACTGATGCTTTATGGGGCAGGAAGGACGCGAAAAGTTCAATAGCCCCAAGAAGGCCTGCAGCTCAGCTTTTGAGGTTGGAGTGGGTGCCTCGTGAATTGCCTTAACCTTGACTCCAGGGGGTGAATGCCTGAGGCGTCAATTTTATAACCCAGAAAGTCCACCTGTCTAGTGGCAATGGCACATTTTTCTTTTTTTTAATTTGAGGCCATGCTGTCTGAACCTCTAATACTGCTCAACTCTCTGGAAGAGTTGGGGTCTGTCCCTGGCCGAGACTAAGATGTCGTCAAGTAGGGTACTACACCAGGAGGCCCTGCAAAATCCGCCCATGAGGGATTGAAAATGCCTGGGGCAACACTTTACGCCAAATTGAGACGCTTGCACTGGAAAGCACCCCTGTGGGTGACAATGGTCTGAGTTCCGCTTGTTTGGCTGTCAACAGGGAACTGTTGATACGCTGAGACATGTCCAATTTGGCAAAAATGCTGCCAGGTTCAAAAAGTGTGCAATAAATGCTGAATGACAGGCACTGGGTAAGCGCTAACTTGTAAAAACTTATTAATTGTGGTCTTGTAGTCCGAGCAAATTCTCAGGCTACCGTCTTTTTGAGGGGTGTGACAATGGGCGTCTCCCATTTGGCGAAATCTGTTGGCTCAATGACCCCTTGTTTTAATAGTTTATCCAATTCTGCATCTAGTTTTGGCCGAATAGCTGAATGGGACTCTACGCGGTTTTAGCCTGATTGGGACTGCCTGGGGGCTCGACTGAGAATGAGATAGGGGTACTGCTATAACACCTCAGCTCATCGCTGAATACATCTGAGTAATCAGCGAATAAGGAGTCAGTGTCAGAGGTTGAGACAGCATGGACTCCTGTTAGCCCTAGGCCGAGATGGGGAAACCAATCGAGCCCCAATAATGTGGGAGATTGCCGTTAACTACCACTAGAGGTAGGTGACCTTGAAAGCTTTAAAATTGACAAGGAACTTGCTCTCTGCCGATTACAGGAATGACCTTCCCTGGTAGTCCTTCAGGCTAAACTGGCACTTCTGGAGCCGGCTTGTTGATAGGCTGGGCTGTAGCCTCTTGAGGGTGCTCCACGAGATAATTGAGAGCGCTGACCCTGTGTCAACCTCCATGCGGCACGGTTTACCTTCTAACAAAACGGAGAGAGAGATTTTACTAATGGTATGGCAAGTGTGCTTGGCATGGTGGTGAGTGCGACAGTTTAATACTTGCCTCTGAGGTCCAGAGTGTGAGAAGGGGGGTGCCTTTGTGCTGAGTTTTGAGAGGCTTGGCAGACTCTCGTGATGTGCCCCTTTTGTGGCAGGTGTTGCAGGTGGCTCCTTTGAATTTGCAGGTGGCTCCTCGGATGAGATCCACTACAGGCTAGGCACAGGGTGATGTGCTTGGGTGGACCGATGTTTTCTTGCTTGGCCCTACTCTGCGGATGCCTGGCGTTGGTGAGGCGGTGGATGTCGCTTTTCATCACTAAGGGCTTCCTCTGCTACTACCTCCTCGGAGTGGACTGGAACTGTCGTTAGCTTGGAAGTTGGGCCATGAATTTCGGTGGCTGAGTGTGTTGCCAGTTCTGCTGCCAGGGCCTCCTCGACGGCTTGTGCGAGGTTGAGGTCCTTCTTAGCGAGTAGGCGCCTTTGGAGGTGGAGATCCTTGACCCCGCAGAGACTAGTTGATCGAGGAGCATGTCCTCCAGGTAGGTTCCAAACCCACAATGGAGTGCTGCTGTCCTGAGGGCTGCCATGTACTGGTTGATGGTCTCTTTGTCTGATTGCTTCCTCATACGGAAGGTGAATCGCCTGGCAATCTGTGAAGGTCTGGGAGAATAGTGGTTAGTAAGGATTTCTAACAGTTCAGACCATGGGACGCTTTTTTAACTCACATGGAGCCACGAGAGCTGTGGCAGTGTCAAAGACGATGGCTCCACAGTAGATCAGGAAATATGATTTTTTCCGGTGCTCCCAGCATCAGCCAGCCCAATTGCGTCGATGTAATGGTTAAAGCGGTTCTTGTATGATTCCCACTTCTCCTCATCCGGTTTGAACGCTGGGAAGACTGGATTGGAATTCATAGTGATGAGATCGGTTGTACAATCTGTGGAAAAATCTCTCTGGGGCAGCAGCAAAGTTTCTAGTGCCTGTGGCAGGCAAGTGATTTCAGCTCTGAGGATGGCTTTGTCACAATCCTCTCTCTCTGGGCAAGCACGAGGTTAGGCTGTCAGCCATTGGCAGCGTTTTGAAATTCGCCCTTCGTGGGCGCTCAGTGACTTGACTTACAGCACCGCTCAGCTGTACCTTTTAGGTTTGAAATTCAAATGACAGCCGCTTGAATTTCGCGTAGGCTTTAAACAACGAGCTGCTGCGGCTCGTAGCGCTTCACTTTTCCTGTAGCTGGGCTAACAAGCTGCTACAGACGCTTCTCACTTTCGTTCTGCTGACCGCTTTCTCTGGCTGCGGATCAGCGTCGCTTCTCGCGCTTGCTGACCGCTTTCTGTCGGGCGGATCAGCGTTCGCTCTTGCTTGCTGACCGCTTTCTCTGGCTGCGGATCAGCGTTGCTTTATCGCCGGCCGATCGCTCTCTCTGGCTGCGGATCGGCGGGTTAGTGACTCAGCGGTTGCATGGTGCTTCTGGTAGCCATCCCACCTTCGTCGCCAGTGTTAAGTTTGGGCAATGAGAGGCTGAACCAGAGCATGAGTGCAACAATACTTTATTATAGCAATAAAGGACTGACCGTGCTTGCCAAGCCTGGAACTGGCTCGCAGCGATCAGCGATTGGTTGGACCCCGCAGCCTGCTTTTATAGCTGGCTGCTGGGGAGAACTAACCAATGAGTGAGGGGGAAAACGCCCCGCAAAGTGAATGGACCTGAGTGAGAACTCCTAGAGTTCCAAGGACATAACACTATCTATCTATAATCTATCTATCCCTGCTTGCTTGCCTGCGTCCCTGCCTGCCTGCATATCTCTATCTATCTCTATCTATCTATCTATCTATCTATCTATCTATCTATCTATCTATCTATCATTTATCTATCATTTATATCTATCTATCTATCTATCTGTCTATCTTTCTATCTATCTATCTATCTATCTATCTATCTATCTATCTATCTATCTATCTATCTATCTATCATCATCTATCGATATCTGTCATATGTCTTTCCATTATCTTTCTGTCAGTCTGTCTATCTATCTATCTATCTATCTATCTATCTATCTATCTATCTATCTATCTATCCCTGCTTGCTTGCCTGCCTCCCGGCCTGCCTGCATATCTGTATCATCTGTCTGTCTGTCTGTCTGTCTGTCTGTCTGTCTGCCTGCCTGCTGCTGCCTGCCTGCCTGCCTGCCTGTCTATCTATCTATCTATCTATCTATCTATCTATCTATCTATCTATCTATCTGTCTGTCTATCTATCTATCTATCTATCTATCTATCTATCTATCTATCTATCTATCTATCTATCTATCTATCTATCTATCTATCTATCTATCTATCTATCATCTATCGATCTATCCCTGCTTGCTCCCCTGCCTCCCTGCCTTCCTTCACATCTCTATCATCTATCTATCTATCTATCTATCTATCTATCTATCTATGTATCTATCTTCTATCTATCTATCTATCTATCTATCTATCTATCTATATCTATCTATCTATCTATCTATCTATCTATCTATCTATCTATCTATCTATCTATCTATCTATCTATCTATCTATCTATCTATCAGTCAGGTCTGGAAATGGACCCAGGAAAAAATGAGTCATTACAGGCGTGGGAACCTCCACAGCAAGTTAAGGAAGTGCAATGACTGTTGGGGTTTGTGAACTACTACCACACATTTATTCCCTGCTTTGCTGCCATGACTCCTCCCCTTTCTAATCTGCTCAAGAAGGAGATGAAGTTCCATTGGGCTGCTGAGGAGCAGGAAGCTTTCAAGGCGTTGAAGGTCGCCTTTGCTTCCCATCCTATCCTCAAACACCCTGATCCATGTCAGCCATTTGTGGTGGAAACAGATACTTCCGATGTGGCTATTGGTGCGGTGCTCCTCCAGGCCTATGCTCCCACAGGCACCTTGTTCCCGTGCACTTATTATTGCCGGAAGTTGTCAGCTCCAGAGCGCAACTATATGATTTAGGACAAGGAACTAGTGGTGGTTAAGGTCGCTTTTGAGACATGGCGGAACCACCTGGAGGGGTCTCGTCACCCAATCGAGGTTCAGACGGATCATTGCAATTTGGAACACCTATGTACAGCTTGGAGATTGAACCAGTGTCAGGTGAGATGGTCCTTATTCTTTGCTCGATTTGATTTCCAGGTGGCCTATGTTCCGAGTGGAGGGAATCAACGCACTGATGCCCTATCTCGGAAGCCCGAAGGGAGGATAAAATCTTGCCCCAGATGGTGATTCCGTTGGAGCGGTTTGTGGCCACCGAGGAACCTGTGGACCTCTGAGTGAGGATTCAGGAGGCGCAGCAGCAGGACCCTTTTGTGGCAGCTCGATGTCGAGAATTGGATGAGAATGGGAAGAGACTCCTTGGGCGTATATTGGGGACCTGTTGCAGTTCTGTGATCGCCTTTACGTGCCTGGAGGTCCTCTTCGTGGCCTTATCTTACGTCAATGTCATGATTCATGTTTTAGTTTTTGTGTTATTTTTGAAACACTACGGGTCATCACAGGGTATGGAAATAAAAAATATAATATAAATATAAGAATATAAATTAAAGGCATTTGCAGATGATTTGGTTTTTATTTTAGAAGATCCACAAGAACAGTGGTGGGTTTCAAAAAATTTTCCTATCAGTTCGGTGTGAGTGTGCACTTTTGCATGAACATGCAGCGTTTGCAACTCACCTGATGCAAGCCCAGCTGATGCTCAGCAAACGGCTGTGCTGTGCGAAGCAGCTGAGGCTGAAACGCAGGAAATAAAGGTCAGTATAGAACATGGGCAGGTGGGAGGGCCCAGCAGCTGATTGTCAGAGCGAACCAGTACCTAGGCTACCAAGTCTCCAATGAGGGCATAGAGATGGACCCAGCCAAAGTACAAGCCATTCGGGGCTGGCAGCCCCCTCGTACCCGCAGACAGCTACAAAACTTCCTGGGGTTCGCAAACTTCTACTAACAATTCATCCCCTCCTTCACAAGGATTGCCAAACCCATGATGAACCTCCTAAAGACAAGGAGTCCAGGAACGTAACCCCACCCGGGACAACCCCTACAGTGGGACCTAACCTGCCTAAAAGCATTTGAAACCCTGAAAGAACTGTTTGCAAAAGAACCAGTGATGAAGCATCCTGACCCCGAACAACCCTTCGTCATTCAAGTGGACACCAGTGACCTGGCAATCAGAACAGTGCTACTCTAAAGAAACGACCAAGGAAGCCTATAGCTCTGCACCTACACCTCCCACAAGTTCATGGACAAAGAGAGATGATGGGCTGCATGGGAAAAAGAGGCTTTCACGGTGAGATGGGCACTGCAAACCTGGCACCACCTGCTGGAAGGGGGGCAGAGACCATTCAAAGTCTGGACCGACCATAAAAATCTGGAGGCCCTTAGAACCCCACGGTAACTATCACCCATACAAGTCCTCTGGGCCCAATACTTCAACCGATTTGACTTTGTACTAAAATACATCCCAGGGGGAAAGAACTTTCTGGCTGATGCCCTCTCCCGCATGCCCCAGTATAAATGCGAAAGGGAGGAGGTCGTAAACGCCATCATCCCCTCTACCCAAATAGCTGCCCATGTAACCACCAGATGACAATGCCATGACTGGCAAGACCAAGGACCACTCTAGTCCTTCAGAGGAGCCACAACGCCAAACCCGCAGGTCACTTCGGTTTCTTAAAGACTTTACACTTAGCTCGGAGGCAATTTTGGCTGGAAAGGAGGGTTGCTGGAATGCTGACAGCCTGTCTGGTAGTATGCCCAGCAATAATGTCTCTGGTTTCAAATCTATATGTTGTTTTATCATTTTTTCAAGCCATGTATGTATTTTTGTCCAATATTTTTCACTTTTTGACATGTCCACCACATATGATAGTATGAACCAGGTATCTGGTGGCATTTCCAACATTTGGCAGATTATCCTTAAACATCTTTGCTAAACTTGAGGTCGGAAAATGCCATCTATAAAACATTTTATAAAGATTTTCTTTGTATGCAGTAGACATTATTAATTTATAATTTCTATCCCATAATTTCTGCCATTGACCTAACTCAATCGAATAGCCAAAGTTTTTAGCTCATACTATCATTGTTCCTCTTCCATCTTGATACTTAATAAATAACTATATATTTTCTTTATTAATTTTTCATCTGTTCCTGTTAATATCTGATCTAGTTCTGTTAAATCTTTATTTAAACCATACATTTTAACATCCTTCTCATATCTTGATTGTATCTGCACATATGACCAACATGTTATCTCAATCCCTTGCTCACTCAGTTCCTGTTTAGTTTTAAGTTCCCCCTTTTCATTTAAAATATCTTTATATCTGGTAACATTCTCTATATCAATAACATTTGGATAAATCAGTGCCTCCATTGTGGAAAGCCAGATCGGTATTTTCAAATAATGTTGTTCTTTAATTTTCTCCTATACTAATAATAATGCATTCCTAACATGGTGTCTTTGGAAATAGCTATGTATTTTGTTTTTTTCCATACTATAAAAAACATGCCAACCTAGTTCAAGATCATGTCCCTGCAATGTCAGTAGTCTTTTGTTCCTCAATCCAATCCATTCTTTCACCCAAGTAAGTATCGAAGCCTGATAGTACAATTCCCAATCTGGTAGCCCAATACCACTTCTGTTTTTAGAATCTTGCAACATTTTCAAGTTTATCCTTGCTTTTTTACCTCACCAAATATATTTTAATATTGTTTTATTTAATTCTTCAAAATATTTTTTCTCCAGTTTTATTGGTATTGTTTGAAATACACGTATACCTATTTTCCTCGTTAGTTCTTTTTTCTGTATGTCTGTAACATTTTTAACTATTATTTTGGTTTTTTTCTTTATTTATTTCCAGTCCTGCAACTTCACCATATTCTTCTATTTTCCTAATTAGTTTAAGTCCATTTTCTTGTGGGTTGTTCTTTTCTTTTTTTTCCATTTTTTTTTAAAAACATGTTTCAGTTATACAGTGTGTCGACTGGGTACATATATCTTGTGCCCATATTAATATTTATATACATTTCTTACTAAGTTTACATTCATATTACAACCTATTCAACTTTATATATCATTATAACAATATCATTTAATTTCTTCCTTTATTTTCCAACCATTTATAAAATAAATCCCAAATCATATAATACTCCATTTCTTCTTGTTCTTTAATTGCCAATGTTAACCTACTCATTTCTGCACATTCCAATATTTTCTTAATCACCTCCTCCTCCATCGGAATATTTTCATTTTTCCAATTTTGAGCAAATACAACTCTAGCTACTGTTAATATATGTATAATTAAATATATTTCTTCTTTACTATAATTCTCAGGTAGGATCCCCAATAAAAATATCTCAGGCTTTAAGTGTCAACTATAAAACATGTATACAAAATAAAACCAAGTCTGGAACCAACCCCCAGAGCATGACCAAACGAGGCCCCAGACGTGCTACCAAGGCATCCCTTCAGGTGGCAGAGGTCCCTCCCCACCCAGCCGAAGGGTGGGGGGCAATCTCAGGCAACAGTGATCAGTTGCCAGATTCTTATGACAGCGACAATTATAGCAAAAACAACCCAATGGTGAGTGGACCGGTTCCCCTTTTCATCTTCTCAATACGGCTCATGGCCCCCAAAACAGGAATTCAGGGTACTTATAACAGATAACAGACAGATAACAGATAAACAGAGTTAGAAGGGACCTTATAGGTCATCTAGTCCAACCCCCTGCCCAAGCGGGAGACCCTACACCATTTCTGACAAATAGCAGTACAATCTCTTCTTGAAGGTCTCAACTGATGGCGCTCCCACGACTTCTGAGGGCAAGCTGTTCCATTGGTTGATTGTTCTCACTGTCAGAAAGTTTCTCCTTATTTCTAGGTTGAATCTCTCCTTGTTCAGTTTCCATCCATTATTCCTTGCCTGGCCTACAGGCGCTTTAGAAAATGTGGCAGCCCCTCAAATATTGGAAGACTGCTATCATGTCTCCCCTGGTCCTTCT
>NW_028262862.1:15116-25878 GCF_049901715.1 Pseudonaja textilis | reverse complement strand
CTTAGAATGTTAACAACCGGTTCTAGCGAATAGGTGCGAACTGGTAGAATCCCACCCCTGGGCAGAAGCCCTCCATGCCGCCTCAAGTCTGCCTGTGGTGGGCCCCTCCCCCTCCTCTCCCCCTGGCGGCTGCCAGCTTCCTCTGTGCCAGCCTCTCTGCACCCCTTATCTGGTGGTGCTGGGACTCCTCCCCACCCCTGCCAGCCTCCTGCACCCCTGGGAGCGAAGAGCCGGGGGGGGAGGTCCTCGCAGCCCCACGGCCCACAAAAACACCAGGAGGCATTGCCTGTCATTACGTGCAGCACCATCAGCGTTGTTTTTTTTAAGAAGTGGGCAGCCTGGGCCTCTCCTACTTAAAGGAAGCAGGTTTCCTCTTCTGGGTCAAGGCCATTCCTTCCCTATGTGACAACTAGCTCTTTCAGCAACTCCTCCGCAACAGAGACCTTATCCTGGAAATCCTTGAATGCAGAGTTTACAGGAAGACACTAACGCAGCTGGGTAGGAGCCACGCAGCCCACACATCTTGCACCTTGGATTGTTATCTGGACTTGATGGTTTCTGCGGTTCAAATCTCACTCAACCACCCCCAATGCAGGCCTTTGCTTGACCCCTCAGCCGACCTCTCTCGGAATGCATTGGGTTTGGGTGCCCCACCAAAGGACTTGCCCTGCCCCCTTAATGCACGCTGCTTGCTTTGCCTGAATTATTCGGGGAAGTGGTGGTACCATGTTTCTCATATAATAAGGCCGGGTCTTATTTTTTTTGAGCCCCGAAAAAATGGCTAGGCCGTCTTTTCGGAGGCGACTTAATTCACACACCCCCGGCATCTTTGGGCGGGCAGGCGGCGACGGCTTGGATGTTGACTTCGGCGTTGATGGGGCACTTCGTATCGGGGTCAACGCAGGGAGCACCATATCCGGGTGTGCAACAAAAGTACATCCTAACAGCAAGCCCCCCCACTATTCCCCCCCCATTTCGCATGTAGGCCTTAATCTGGAGAGGGGCTTAATTTCATTTCATGCCTATAAAACATGCTGGGACTTCCTATTGGGGGAGGCCGTCTTTTTGGAGAAACAGGGTATTTTGGGGTGGGCAAAGGAGCCCCCCTGCCAAGCACAAAGTCTCTCTTTCTCTCTCTAGATCAGGGATCAGGCGCTTATCGATACACTCCAAACGGGCGAGGCGGGGGCTGACTTTGGAGGCTCCAGGAGGATGGTCCCTTTTGGGAACCCTGGGCTGCTTTGAGGTTTAAATGGCAGATTCAGCCGACTTCCCTCCCTCCCTCTATTTCCTTTCTTTTCTCTCTCTCCCTCCCTTTTTCCTTTCCATTCTCTCCCATCCTCCCTTTTCCCTTTATTTTCTCTCCCTCCCTCCCTTTTCCCTTCTTCTCCCTCCCTCCCTTTTCTATTCTCTCCCACCATCCCTTTTTCCTTTCTTTTCTCTCCCTCCCTTTTCCCTTCTTTTCTCCCTCCCTTTTTCCTTTCTATTCTCTCCCACCCTCCCTTTTCCTTTTTCTCCCTCCCTCCCTCCCTTTTCCCTTCTTTTCTCCCTCCCTCCCTTTTCCCTTTTCTCTCCCTCCCTCCCTTTTCCCTTTTCTCTCCCTCCCTCCCTTTTCTCTTCTTTTCTCTCCCTCCCTTTTCCTTTCTTTTCTCTCCCCTCCCTTTTCCTTTCTTTTCTCTCCCTCCCTTTCCCTTTTCTCCTCTTTCCTCTCCTTTCCTTTTCTCTCCCTCCCTCCCTTTTCTTTTTTCTCCTCCCTCCCTTTTCCTTTCTTTTCTCTCCTCCTTTTCCTTTTTCCTCCCTCCTTTCCCTTTTTCTCCCTCCCTCCCTTTCTCCTTTTCTCTCCCTCCTCCCTTTTCTCCTTTTCTCCTCCCTCCCTCCCTTTTCCTTTCTTTTCTCTCCTCCCTTTTCCCTTCATTTCTTCTCCCTCCCTTTTCCTTTCTTCCTCTCCCTCCCTTTTCTCCCTCCCTCCCTTTTTCCTTTCTACTCTCCCACCCTCCCTTTTCCTTCTTCTCCCTCCCTCCCTTTTCCTTTTCTCTCCCTCCCCCCTTTTCCTTTCTTTTCTCTCCCTCCCTTTTCCCTTATCTTCCTTCCTGCCTTTTTCTTTCTCTATTCTCTCCCACCCTCCCTTTTCTTCCTCCCTCCGTTTTCCTTTTTCTCTCCCTCCCTTTTCCTTTTTATCCCTCCCTCCCTTTTTCCTTTCTATTCTCTACCACCCTTCCTTTTCCCTTTTCTACCTCCCTTTTCCTTTTCTTCCTTCCCTTTTTTCTCCTTCCTTTTCCTCTTTTCTCCCTCCCTCCCTCCCTCTTTTGTCTCCCTCCCTCCCTCCCTTTTCCTTTCTTTTCTCCCTCCTATTCATTTCTTTTTATCTTTTCCTTTTTCTCTCCCTCCCTCCTTTTCCTTTTTCTTCCCTCTTTTCCCTCCCTCCTCCTTTTCGTTTTTCTCTGCCTCCTTTTCCTTTTTGTCTCTCCCTTCCTTATTCCTTTTCTCCTCCCTCCCTCCCCTTTTCTTTTCTCTCTCCCTTTTTCCTTTTTCTCTCCCTTTTCTTTTCTCTCTCTTTTCCTTTCTCTCCCTTTTCCTTTCATTTCTCTCCCTTTTTCTCTTTTCTCTCCCTTTTCCTTTTCTCTCCCTCCCTTTTCTCTCCCTTTTCTTCCCTTCTCTTTTCCTTTCTTTTCTCCCTCCCTTTTCCTTTCTTTTTGCTCCATCACTCCCTTTTCCTTTCTTTTCTCCTCCTCTTTCTCCCCCCCCGAACCTGCCCTAGAGGAAACCAGGAGTTCTGAGCGTCTTTTCCAACTAACGATTTTTATTAAAAGGCAGAAAGTTTTCTTCAGCGACCAGGCAACCCCTCTTTTGGGGGCCCCCTTGGGTGAACCCAGACCTCCTCCTACAACCGACCTGAAAGAAACGTCCTTGAAAGCATCCGGCAGTGGCTGGCAGACTTGATGGAAGGAGTTGTTCCTCATCCGTGGCGGCTTTTGAGAGACGGACGGAGCCTTCCCAACCCTTCGTCTTCACGGGCAGCCCGGGTCCCTTCCCCACTCAAACTGCTTCGCATCCATCCCAAAGCCGCAAACCCCCCTGTGCCTCCCCTCCCGCTTGGACCCAGGAGGGCTCACATGGGCCTCCCGCCACTGTCCAGGCAGCCGAAGGGCCAGGCAACACATCGCCACCTTCCGGGCGGGGATGAGTTCCGCTGTCAGCACAGCCTTCCCTCCCGCTTCAGGCCCCCTCGCTCAGCAGGCGAGCCAGTCCAGGGCGGGAGAGGCGGCTGCTGACAGAGGTGAAGCCATTGTTGTCCCTATCCGGCTCTCCCGGGGCAGCCACATTAATGGAGGCGGAATGGTTGAAGTTGTCCCAGGATGCTCCCAGAGTCAGGCACGTGGTTCTCAGTCGTGAGGGGAAGGAGCTCCGAGCGTCCGCTGATCTTCCAGGCGAGGGAGATGCCGACCCCCGCCCAAGACCGGCCAGAGCAGCCCAGCTCCCACCGGGGCCTCCTCTCCCTGGTCTCGGCCCGTGTGGCCTCCCAAATATCGTGCCTCCCCCACTCGCCCCCAATGCTCTCCGGGGCCCAGAGGTGGCTGGGCAGTTTCTGGAGCAGCCTCGGCTTCAGAGGCCATCCCTTCCCCCAGCACTGGGCTCCAGGGCCACCCGGCACCGGATGAACCACGGGGTGACATGCTGGGGAGGCCCGTCTCAGCAACCAGACGCTGCCATCCAAGGAGCAGAGTGAAAATTGTCTGACGTTTGAGGAATACAAAGGGAAGCAAAGGCGGAACCGTCCTTAGAACAGGGCGTCTGTACAAGGGGAGGAAGGGAGCCCGGCCATCGGCTACGGTGGTGGCAGCTGCTGGCGCCCCTCCGTCTCTGCCCGCCAGCGCTCCAGCGTGTGGATCCTCTTCTCCAGGGCCTCCATCTGCCTATGGACAGCCCCAACTGCGGAAGGAGGCAACCGGGGACGGTCAGGAGGGGCTTTGGGGGGAAGAGGGAGGAGGGGGAAGGGGCTGCCACCCTGCTGGAACAGACCCACAGGTTGGGGGAGGGGGAGGTCACGGAAGGGGCCGCCCCACTTACGGTTGCGGAGGACAGAGATGCGCAAGTCTTCCAGCGAACGGTGAAGGGACTCGAGGGTCACCGGAGGTGGCTGCGCCGGGGCATCGGGGAGGGCCAAAGGGGAGGGGCCAGCAGGGGAGGCACTCCAGCCCCCTTCGGCCAGTCTCCGGCGTTTACCTGCAAAGAGAGGGCACCTTCTACGCCTCTGGGAGCACCTGAGGCCCAGGCAGACAGAGCTTTGCTCCTGTGGGGCAGAGGGTTCCGCCCTGGAGGGGGGCGGGGGAGGGGAGGATGGGACATTTGCCCTAGTGGCTCCAGGATGGTGCTGGAGAGCTCGACTCCCCAAGACCCTGGGGAGGGCTGGGGTTCACCAGGGGACCCCCCCACCCTCCCGGGAAGGGGCAGCAGGTCCCTCTGGCCAGCCTGGAGGAAGCAGCCCTGGCCATGCTCCCACCGGCCTTCTTCAGGGCAGCAGGTGGGAGGGGCTCTTCCACCTGAGGGCTCGGGGGGAGGGGAGAAGGCAGAGGTCAGGGGGCCTCCCAGGCCCTCCAGGAGGGGCCCAAGACTGGGGAGGCATGGAAGGACCCGCTCAGCTTACCCAGCAGCCCGTGGGAGGCAGCCTCTCTGGTCCCAAAGTGGGGGTCCCCCTGGTGGAAAGGAAAGTCAGCCATGGCAGGCCAGGAAGGGAGCTCAGGCAAAACGAGGAGCTTCTCCGCGGAATTCCTGGCAAACAGGAAGCCCCTCTCGACCTGGGGGCTCCATCCCCCGCCCCCCCCGGTGGCTTCCCTCCTCAGGCAGAGGCATCCAGAACAGCCACAACTGGGCTTTGCAAGGACCCTTTGGCACAACAGCCGAAGCGGAAAAGGAAGCGAAAAGGGGTGGGGCCAATATTCCCCCACCTCCACCCCCCACCCGGTAGAAGAAGCAGCCCAGAAACCTTCCTGGCACCATTTTGGGGCTCTTGCTGAGAGGCCGACTCAAGAGGCCCCACTCACCAGGGTGCCAGGGCCCGGGGCTGACTTCGGGCAGGGTGGGTGGGGCTGCTGCTGGGAAGGGGACTCCAGGCTCAGGCCCACTGCTGCTGCCGCCGACGCCATCGGCCCCAAGGATGCACTTTGACTCTGGGCCCCTGGCAAGGCGTGAGGAGGCAGAAGGGTCACGGCGGGCACAGAGTGAGAGTGGGGGGGAGCCTGGGTCCTGGCCCTGCTGGGAGGAAGAACCATCAGCGGAGCATCCAGAAACTCATCAAACCCCACCAGGGGCCCCTCTTTGCAAAGGGCCCCCGCCCTGACCGAAGGAGGGGGGGGCAAGCTGAGCCCCCCCAAGTCTTCAGGACCAGTCACAGGGCATGCAGGAGCAGCCACAACTGGCAGGCTGGGCCCCCCTGTAGGGGGTTGTGGCATCAGGTGGCCAACGATTCTGCTGCCCACAAGGGCCCAGGAAGGGGCAGGAGAGAAGGGGCCCCTCGTGACCTCTCAGGGAACACACACACACACACGCACACACACACACCCTCCGAATACGAAAACCTTTGCCAGCTAAAACCTTCAATTTCCCCGCAAGTGGGCAAGGGAAACGGAGCACACAAACACACACACACAGCCCTCCAGGCCTACCTGGGCTCCTCCGTCCTGTGGAGCCGATTCCCCCAGGATGCCCAGGCTGGCGTCCAGAGCTCCAAGGGGGGCAGGAAACAGATGCGGGGGAAGGAACTGGCCGGGGGCCGGTGGAGGGCTCGGGAAGGTGCCCAAAGAGGCCCTTGTTGCACTTTGGGGCTGAGGCAGCCAAGGGGAAGTGGCGGGCACCTAGCAAACAAGATGGACCATCAGGCTACAAGACAGGGGTGCGAGGGGCACCGACTCCGAGGCGAAAGGGGAACGGACCCAAGATGAGGGCCGGCGGCTTCTCCAGACCTGAACCCACCACACAGGAATTTTCCCACCCAGACATGGGAGCGGGAAAAGGACTCTTCCTCCCCGTTTAGGATCGGCACAGCTGCAAACCGATTCTGCAGGAGTGAGTCCTCCCCCGCGCAGTGTATTTGCCCTGCCCGCCTCGGAGAGTCACGCTATGAACATCTGAACAGGGTGAGATCCACACAGTGCACCATCTGGGTGCAGTGAAGGGCTGGGGGGAGGGGGAACCAACCGCCGGAGCCGCTTCCTCGCCGTGGGTCTGAGCAGGCGGGCTTGTCTGGGGGGCCGCCAGGAGGTCCAGCAAAATGGGAGAGATCTGGATGGTCCAAATGGACATGGGGTTCAGCGGAGGGACACCTGCAAAAGGTACCCCAGGACAGCTCAGCTGGCTGCGTCTGAATGCCACGGGCTCCCAGCCCCAACTCTGGCCGTGAGAGTCACCCCTGGCAGTGAAACCAACGGCTTCACACGACACCCTAAACTCCAAATCTGGGTTAAGCAAAGACAGAAAAACTGCCCGCCCGCAAGAAGCAGGGAAACTCGCAAAGGCTCAAGGGAAGGCTAGCTTGACGCCACCCGCAGAGAGAAACCTTTTGGACTTCCCCAAATTGCCCGTCCAATTGGGGAAGGGAGGCAGGGGGCTGCGCCTGCAAAGAGACTCCCGGGCATTGCCCCAGAGCCAGTCGGGCGACCGAGGCTCCCCGCCCTGGCCCCTCTTTGGCCGGGCCGAACAGAAGAAATCAAATCCTTTGCTGGAGCGATGGTGGGAAACGGCTCCATCGCTTCAGCCTCTCCCGTCCGAGTTGGCTTCCCTGTCGGGGTTCTTGGGCTTAGGAAAAGCTGCCGCCGCGAGATGGGAAGGCTGGCTACAAAAAGCGAAAGTGAAAGCAAGTATACCTGGGGGGTCCTGGGTGGGGCTCGGAGGCACTTCCGGGGCGGCCAGCTGACTGCCTGCAATAAAAACACACAACCCTCTTCAGCCTCTTCAACCGCGTTTCTGCTGAAAGACAAAGTCATCCGAGTAGAAAACTGACCAGGTTAAGAAGAGCCTCGCATCTTGGCCAAACTCGGTCAGGAGGGTTTGCTCATTAGCCTGGCTCGAAAGGGCTTCTCAGTTCCCGCAACTTGCCCTCACCCTAACCCTGGAGGATCATCAAAGCCAACTTGCTTCCACCCAGGGGTGGGATTCAAATTTTTTTTACTATCGGTTCTGTGGGCGTGGCTTGGCAGGCGTGGCAGGGGAAGGATACTGCAAAATCTCCATTCCCTCCCCGCTCCTGGGGGAAGGTTACCCCGTTCTCCAAACTACTCCAAATTTCCGCTACCGGTTCTCCAGAACTGCTCAGAACCTGCTGAACACCACCTCTGCCTTCCGCCCACAGAGGCTCCCTTAATGGAAAATAGTCTTGCAATTTGAAGGGATCGCCTGTGGGGAGCATCCTGAGGGACTAACCCAAACCCACATGGCCTTCGGGGGGGGGAGCTGGGAGGTGCCCCAGGCACGAGGGACAGGAAGGGCCTCTCAGGACCAGGCTGGGGGACAAGGGTGTCTTCGGATTGTTCAGAAAAGGAGATTTCATCATGGCCGCCGAAGCCCTGAGAGGAAAGAGACCAGCTGTCCAGCTCAATTGGCTTCTGAGCGGTCAGTAAACACTCAGACCTCGGAAGGAATAAACCTCATATGCTTAAAATGGGCCACCTGGAGGAGGAGACGGGATACGGGACCAGAATCACCGGAAGGCAGCCGCAGAGAGCGTTCCCCTTGTATTTGTCCACTGATTATATCCCACGGATGTTCCTGCCCATCTCACAGAAGGCAATTCTGGGCGGCGCACAAGAAGAGCCACTGAAAATCCGTCCACGACTGAAAACACCAATCCAGGCATTCTTTATTTCCACCACCCCACAAGTGAAGGGGGAGAAGATTCGCCTCTTGGGGCTCCGGGGAATGCAGCTCCCCCGCCTGTCAGGGAAGGAGACAAGGACGCCGGCCATGTTGGGGTGTCAAGGTTAAAGTCTGGACAAGGGAGGCTGGAAACAGGGGCTTGGGCTGCTTCAGGGAACCCTGGCCAGAAAGGGACCTAATAGCCGAAGGGCCCCCCGGGGCCACGATCCAAGGCAGTCCGGGGGGAGGGCCGAGAATAGCTCCCAGCCAGGGTGGGGGAGGGAGCACCCGAAGGAGAAGAGGAGGAAAGACGGCAAGTGGCAGTCAGAGAGGCCAGAATGAACGCTTCCGGAAACAACCAAGAGGTTGTTGGCCTGGCAGGGTGGATCCCCTACAGGGCGGGAAAGGGCACAAAACATGCCCAGCCCTGATCTGGGAGATCTGCCAGACCCAGCCCTGATCTGGCCAAGGATCAAGTCGATTCCGGCAGTGGAACGAAAGGGGGGGGGTGTTTCTCCTCCCTCGGGGACAGAACTTCCCTGCGGGGAATCCGGAGTCGGTCACGTCACAAGCCGGACATCAGCAGACGAGGGTTTTGCTCCTGAAGCTGCAATCCAGCAGCCGAATTAGCCGCCATGTTGAGTTGGGAGGTTGGAGGGAAAAATTAAAGAGCATCAACAGAGATAAAACCAAGGCTCTCCTCTCCAAACTCACCACCACCACCACCACAAAAAACGGCAGACCCAAATCCTTCGAGAAGCTGGGAAGGGAGGCGGAAAAGCCCCCAACACTGCAGTGGCCCTCATTCTGACCAAGACACATACACACACACATGCAGGAACATAACCTGGACTTTTCCAACCCCAGTGAGGACATTTTGGACACGCACAACGGATCAGCAAAGCAAGCACAACAGAGAAGTGAAGGCTTCGTAACGCCCGGTTCCCTGCCGGACTCCACAGAGCAAAAAAATGCCGCCTGAAACGAGGCTGTTTTGTTAAAAACGGCCTCCGTTAGCCAAAAGGCAGAGCCTGTGGCCAGCTGGACCGGAGGCAAGGAAGACGCTGTGATGGAAGACTCTTCACAACTGGCAGAACCAAAACTGCCCAGAAAGCCACCGACGAAGCCCAAAGGAGCCCGAAGAAGCCATCGTCCCAGAGGCCCACCTAACACAGAGGGACAAGCGGCCATTCAAAGGGACAGCTGCCCGTCTCTTGCCTTGAACCGGTCCAGCCTGTCAATCAACCATCCTTGAACGTCCAGGACCTTTGAAAGACAGCTGTGACCCAGGGCAACCCGAAGAAGCAATGGGCAGAAGCCAACTGACCTCCTCCAGAGAAACGTTTTATTTGGGGTGCGTGTGGAAGCAACCGTTACACCCCAGCCAGTGGACACAAAACCCCAGAAAGCATCCTGGCTGATGGAAGGACCTGTCTTCCACACCAGGACCAGGAAGCTGTCCCCAAGGGCGGCCTGCTCTTCCTGCCAACTTTCAGGGAGCTGTCAGCAACATGTAGCAGCTGCAACCAGGAGGCCCTGCCCAACTTTGGCGAGAGGAAGCCCACCTCTCACAAAACCCGGCTCTTTTGACAGGGGAGAAATTCTTCTCGAGCAGCGGCCAGAGTTGATGTCATGCCTGCCCCAACCTGGGTTCTTAGGAAAGAGACACCCTCGACTCCAGCTGGGCGAGAGATAAACTTTTACTGAGAGACGAGGGGATACAACGCAGCAAAGCCAGAACTAAAAATCTGCACCCGAAAGTTCCCCCCGTTAACTTTCCCTTCCTCGTTCCTCTCCCCCGTCATCTCTCTACTGCCCAGTTATGTTCGAACGAATGGTTTCGGTAGATCAGGAGGGGCCGTTGCATTCCACTTCCCGGCCCCTGGTCTTGGGACAATCAGCTGATGCCTCAGGAAAGTACAACGGGTTCCCGGGCAGCTCCCTCCCCCTCCCCACAGTCCATAGCAAGCTGGCATCTACCCAAGTGAGGAGGGCACTTCTCCAGAGGAGGAAAAGCAGGCAACGAGTCCCCCCAGGTTCCCGAGACACGCCCAGACCCAGAGGTCTCCCCGTTTCCCCTGGCTTCCCCGCGGAGGACTTACCGAGAGGCACCGCAGGCTGGGCTGGTCCCCTGGGCGAGGCCTGGGCGTCCGCGATGCCTTGCTTGTGGCCCCGGAGGGCCCTCTTCTCCCTCAGTTCCTTCTCTATTTTGAAGAGCTTCACCATAATGAGGCAGCAATACACGTCCTGGGAAGCAACGACGGTTCCACCTCAGAGCCAGGCGGGAACTTCTCGCCCAAAGGCGGCGCCAGAAGAGTTGCAGCCGCAGAATCAGCGGAGGAGCAACTGGGAGGAGGGGAGGAAGGCGGAGCCTCTGTCCTCCTCTTCCGCGTCCCAGGCCGGGAAGGAGGGCAGTGGAGGGGAGAGGGCAGGCAGCTGCGTCCGCTGGGCCAGGCAGGGGACAGCAGGGAAAGGAGCCCTCGGCCATCCCGGGTGAGCCCTGAAGGACCGGGTGACGGGTAAGTGAATTTTGCCTTGTTCTGTAACCTTTCCTGGCACAGTTGTTAAGTGAATCACTGCAGTTAAGTTAGTGCCACAGTCATTCAATCTGGGTTTCCCCATTGCCTTTGCTTGCCTGGAGATCAGGTGACACCCTTCCCCCAGACGCTGCAGTCATCATAAATGCGAGTTATTTCCCAAGGGCCTTGGTGCTGACCACGTGACCAAGGGGATGCGGCAACAGTCGTAACTGTGAAAAACAGTCACGTCCCTTTTTTTTTCTACTGCCGCTGTAACTTCGACCGGTCACTAAACAGACTGTTGCAAGTCTAGAGCTGTGCCCATGGCTGTCTCCTCCCTGGGCCTCAGCAGAGCCTTCAGCAACTCAGCTCTTAAAGAGAACCCAAGATTGCCC
>NW_028262862.1:0-15016 GCF_049901715.1 Pseudonaja textilis | reverse complement strand
AGATGATCACAAGGAACAGAATCTCTGCTTTTTTGGATTATTGGGGGAAAGAGATTTCCAGACTGTAATGGATAAAAGGCTGTAATCCTTTAGTGGCGGAAATGGGATTACTGAACTCCGCAGAATTTCTATTAAAATTCCAGGTGATTTTATAAATTATAAATTTATTCCTTGGTTTAATATACTCTCCATCCATCCATCCTTCCTCCCTTCTTAAATAATACTGAAATCTTTTACCAGGAAGAAAATCTGCTCAGATCCTCTTACAAATATCTGTGGAAATGGATTTTTTCTCCTCCTTTGGGCAAAATATTTCCCCTCCAGAAGAAGGAAGTTCACCTCAGAGGGTGGATTCTTAGGACGGAGTCCCAGGGCTGATTTCTCTCCCCGTGAATAAAATCTCCTTCCTCCCACGATCCTCCCACTCAAAGCTTCGAGTTCTCTGGCAGGAACGGAGAATCTGGATCTTTCATAACATAAAATGTTTGTGAGGTTTATTGAGCTTCTCTCCTCTTCTATATTCTATTCTTATTCTATTCCCCCACCTGGAGACTCAGCCATGGGGCGGAGGAGGACAATCCCTGAAGAATCGAGGCTTGTTGCCTGCTGGATCCTGGCCAGTTCCTCAGTTCCGCTTCGGAGGAGCCCAAAGCTTCAGGCTGGGGAAGCGGAACCGAAGCGCCTCTGCGGCTGATGGGGGTTGGAGGAAGAAGCTCTGTGGGGTGTGTGTGTGTGTGAGAGAGAGAGAGAGATATTGGGGGGAGGCTGCGGGGAGGGTCCTTTGTCCTCCAGGTGAGAATTGAGGAGGGGGACCGAGGAAGAGCCGCTGCTCAGATGGGGAACCTGTCTGAATTCTGGGCTTGGGCCAGAAGAGAAGCGGGGATCGGGGGTCTTGGCTGGGCTCTGGGTGGGGGAAAACTCCACTTGCGATACTTCCTGGAGGGGAAGAGCGACCGGAGTCCCCCTCCTGCCCTGGGGATCTTCTCCCTCGCTCAGTTGGCATCCCAGAAGCAGATCCCGGAGTGGGGCAGCATCTCCAGGGATCGCTCCTCAGCTGACAGAAGCCCGGAGAATGTGGATCCCCCTGGGAGGGAAATGGGATCGCCCGAAGCCTCCGAGGGGGATCCGACCTGAAATGGATCAGGAGGGATTTCCAGAAGAGGCTGGACGGGCCTTTGTCCGGAGTGGGATAAGGGCTCCTCCTGCCTCGGCCATGGGGTCAGGCTACAAGATCTCTAAGGTCTTTTTGAGCCTCCCTCTCCCCGTCGACCCTCCCCCCACCGAAGCCCTCCGCTCTCCCTCCCCCCAGCCCCTCCTGCATGGAACTGGCAGGAAAGACCCCCGAGATGAATGCAGCCCCCCAAGACTGCAAGGATCCCCCTCCCACTTTCTCCGCTTCTCTCTCTGCGCCGAACTATCTCCTGTATCGGCTGCAGTCAAGGGAGACTCTGCCCGGAGACCGATGACGCTGCAAGAACGGAGGGTTCTCATTGGTCCTCCCGCTCTTTCTGGACCCTCCCAGTTCCGAAGTGAGTGGAAAACTTCCCCTTCCCCAGTTCAGACCCTCCGATTCCTCCTGGGGAGCCGGGAGCCTCCGCGTCCTTCTCGCCTCTCTTTGCGGGCGCTTGTGGGGCGGCATCCATGGCTTTGGCTGGGCTCGCCCTGGTGCTGCTGGTGGGGGCGCTGGGCCGGATCCCCGGAAGCGAAGGGGCGAAGGAGACCCCCGGTAAGGAGGGGGCTGGGCGGGGGAGGAGGGGGTGGAAGGACCCCCGGAAGGGGAAGGAAGTTGACGGGTCTCTAGAGCCTCCAACAGCTTCGATCTCTGCGTGGTCTCCTTCCTCTTCCCTACCCGTATTGCCTCCCAGGAGGAGGGACAGGGACCCCTCCCTTGTTCCCCGATTGTAGCCATGGGGGGGGTCGCAGCCGGGCCCCTCTCTCCCCCCCCCCCCATTGTCTGGGTCGGAGTGGGCTGCCTGGAAAGAGGCAGGGAAGGAAAAGCGAAAGCGAAAGAGGGAAACTGAGGCATTTTCAGAATGGAGGGGGGGCTCTGAGTTGCCCCTCCGAAAGTGGCTCCCCCTTTAGTGAGGGGGGGCTGGAGACCCTCCCTTTGAGAGGCTCTTGGGGGGCTGCACGGGGTCTTTTTGGGGAGGGGGAAAGGAAACGTGGGGATCCCCGACAGTCACCCAAAGGGAGGGAAACGGGCTGAAGATTCGCAAAAGAAGAAACGTTGAAGGGGGGAGTCCAGGGAACGGGGGGGGGGGGTTGAACGGCTGTGAGTCCTCAGAAGTGTGAGTCTAGATGTCCTCCTTGTGCCCCCTCCCCTGATTACACGCTCCCCAAAGGAAGAGAGAGTGGGGGGCATATGGCTTTTTTCCACCCAAGGAGGATGGAGGAGGCACCTCCCCTCCCCCACCTTCCTTCACCCTCCCCCTCCAGCAAGTTTGCCTCCCGATGAGACTGAGATAGTCCCCCCTTCCTCCTCCAGGGGGCGCCTCCCATCGGTAACTCAAAGGAAGGTCCCCCGCCCTCCCTTCCTCCTCGAGGGGCTCCCACTTTTCCTACTGGCTGGGAACTCCAGGGATCGCCGCTCAGCTGACAGAAGCCCGGAGAAGGGGGATCCCCCTGGGAGGGAAATGGGATCGTCCGAAGCCTCCGAGGGGGATCCGACCTGGGAGGGATCAGGAGGGATTTCCTGGCCCGGAGAACCGATGGATCAATGGAGCAGCCCCCTCCCCACCTGGAATTGGGGGGAATCCGTCCATGGAGGTTTTCCAGGAGAGGCTGGACGGCCGTTTGTCCGGGGTGGGATAAGGACTCCTCCTGCCTCGGCCGGGGGTCAGATTAGAAGATCTCTAAGGTCCCTTCCAGCCTCTGACCCCCCCTCTCTCCCCGTCGACCCTCCCCCCACCGAAGCCCTCCGCCCTCCCCCAGCCCCTCCTGCATGGAACTGGCAGGAAAGACCCCCGAGATGAATGCAGCCTTCATACCTTGTTCTAAGATTCCCTCTGCAAAATTGTTGGCTAAACTATTTATACTACATATCTATAGACTACGTGGTGTTCCTGAGTGTATAATTTCTGACCGAGGGGCTCAATTTACCTCGAACTTTTGGAGGGAGTTCCTGAAGTTAATAGGCTCCGCCCAGGGCTTAAGCTCCGCTCACCATCCCCAAACCAATGGGGCCTGTGAGAGAACTAATGCAGTGCTAGAACAATACCTTAGATGTTACATAAATTATCAACAGGATAATTGGGCTGACTTATTGCCATTTGCCGAAGTGGCATACAACAATTCTGTACATAGTAGTACTGGATTTACCCCCTTTAAAGTGGCGTCCGGACAAGATTTTGTACCCATACCTGAGCTTCCTTGTGAAAGGCCTAACATCCAGTCATTAGACGAATGGATATCTCAACTCTAACTTAATTGGCCACTTGCTTGTAAAGCATTAGATGACGCACATCAATCTCATAAGAAGTTTGCAGATAAAAAGAGAACTCCACAGAAACCTTATCAAGTGGGTGACAAAGTTTTCTTGTCCACCAAATACCTACAAACCACTCAAAAGTCGAAGAAGAAACTTGGTCCTAAATATGTGGGTCCTTTCACAATTGAACGGATCGTAAATCCTGTGACAGTCCAATTGAAACTACCAAAAACTCTTCGACGAATCCATCCGGTTTTCCATGTTAGCTTGTTAAAACCTGAACACACTTCTGGTCTGAGACTAACCCAGACTGATCCTCCTATACCATTGCTGATTGAAGGTGAACAACATTTTGAAGTTAAAGAAATTCTGGACTCTCGTAAATGGAGGGGTCGCCTCCAATACCTCGTAGCTTGGAAACATTTTCCTTCTTCCCAAGCTGAGTGGGTCAGTGAAAAGGATGTTAGCGCCCCTAAGCTGATCAAAGACTTTCGCACAAAGTATCCTGATAAACCCCTCAGCCGTGCGCACACCTGTTGCCGGCAAACCACAACAGCACCCTTCCCATGCTTGTTCTGCCTTGTTCAGCATCTGCAGCCCTTGCAGGGACCTCTAAGTGGAATGGTGGTCCAGTTGGTTGGAGAAAAAAGCTCAACCCTGCTTGCTAAAACTGGAACTCAGCCAAGATTGATTGAAACCCAGTTGTCAGCCTTCAAGATCTTCTACTACTGCTTTGCATCCTTTGGCTGCCATAAGTAACGGGGGGAGGAGGGGGCAACGTCTGGGAAGAGAGCTGGAGGTGTTACATTCTTGTGTTGCGTAAATGAGGAGACGGGGGAGTAGAAACTCCTGCTTAGGTTTCTATTTCTCGCTTAGCTTTCTTTTCTCTGCGCAGCGGCAAAACTTTATCAAAATATGCCAAGGTCAACGGACAGAGGCCTCATCACCACCTGAGGATGTCCACATGATCATATTCACAACTTTTAATTGGAAGAATCATTTGAACTGTGGGGGGTGGGAACATTTCCATCACTTTGTACATGTGATTTACGCACCTAATTTCTCAGATTCAGAATTCTACTGATGCTACCGCTTCATTTTCAGTAAAAGATATCTTTTCTCTAATCTAAAGAGTCTAAGTCTTTCTTTCTTGAATTTTGAATGAAGCACCACCTGACACCCAGAGAGCTAAACTACAAACATGGCGGTTTGCTTAGTTGTTGTTGTTTTTTAATTGCTTATTTATTTATCTTTTTATCATCTGTAACCTGCCTACCCAATCGGGGAGACGGGCGGCATGTCAATTTAATAAAACTAATAAATACTGGTAGTCTTTGACTTACGACCATAACTGAGGCCAAAATTCCTGTTGCTAAGCGAGATGAGTGAATGTCGGCCCATTTTTACACCTTTCCTTGCCACCTCCCTCAAGTGAATCACTGCAGTTGTTGAGTGAGTAACCGGGTTGGTAAGTTCAGTCTGGCTCCACCCTTGACTTTTGGTTGTTGGGAGATCGCCAAAGGGGATCCCATGAATTCGGGACACTGTGACCGTTATAAAGACGAGTCACTTGCCAAACATCTGAACATTGACCAGGTGACCACAGGGAGGCTGTAACCGTCGTTAAGTGTGAAAACCCCCAAGCCCTACTCCTCCCCCGCCCCGCTCACCAGGATACTCTTGTAGAGGGTGCCGTTCTGCAGCGCCATGCTGACCCGGATGATGCAGCAGTCCGAGGGGGAGGCGCCCCCCTTGTTGGGGGCCTGGGGGTAGACGGAGCCGCAGGAGGCCGAACGCCGGTGGCCCTTGATGAAGCCGCACCCCGTGGCTGGGAGAGGGGCCAGGCCATCCCTGGGGGAGGATGGGGGAGACATGTCCAGGGCTGGGACGGAGGGCCAGTTGAACTGGGGGAGACGGGATGGGAAGTGAGGCAGCGGGGACCGGCGCTGGGTTCAGGAGAAGGGCCCCGGGGGGGTCACCAGGGATACTGGCCTGGGGCCCTCCTGCTTAAAAAAGGATTCCCTGATCTCTCCGTGCTGGGGACCTCCTTCCTCCATTTTCATCCTCCTCTTCCTTCCTTGCCCTTCCTTTCTTCAGCTCCTTCTTCCTCTTTCTTCTCCTTCCTCCTTCCTTTCTCCTCCTCCTCCTTTTTAACTATTTCTTCCTCCGTCTCTTCTCTTTCCCCTCCTACCTCGTCCTTTTCCCTTCCTCCTCCTCTTCCTTGGTTCTCCTCCTCTTCTCTTCTTCCTCCTATGCCCTCCTGTTCCCCCTCCTTTACACTTCCTCATCCTTCCTTCCTCCTCCTCCTCCTCCTCTCTGCTATTTTCTCCTCTACCTCTTCTCTTCCTCTTCCTTCTTCTTCTTCCTCCTCCTCCTCTTCTCTTCTTCCTCCTCTCTGCTATTTTCTCCTCTACCTCTTCTCTTCCTCCTTCCTCTTCCTTCTTCTTCTTCCTCCTCCTTTTCTGCTCTTCCTCCTCTTTTCTTCCTATTTCCTCCTCCACCTCTTCTCTTTCCCCTCCTACCTCGTCCTTTTCCCTTCCTCCTCCTCTTCCTTGGTTCTCCTCTTTTCTTCTTCCTCCTATGCCCTCCTGTTCCCCCTCCTTTACCCTTCCTCCTCCTTCCCTTCTCCTCCTCTTCTCTTCCTCCTCTCTATTTTCTCCTCTACCTCTTCTCTTCCTCCTTCATCTTCCTTCTTCTTCCTCCTCTTCTTTCTCCTATTTTCTATACCTCTTCTCTTCCTCCTTCCGCTTCCTTCTTCCTACTCCTCTTCCTCCTATTTTCTCCTCTACCTCTTCTCTTCCTCCCTCTTCCTTCTTTTTCCTCCTGCTCCTCCTTCCTTTCTTCTTCTCTTCCTATTTCCTCCTCCACTTCTCTTTCCCCTCCTACCACTCCTTTTCCCTTCCTCCTCCTTCCTCCTCTTCTTTTCTTCCTCCTATGCCCTCCTGCTCCCCCTCCTTTACCCTTCCTCCTCCTTCCTTCGTCCTCCTCCTCCTCTTCTCTGCTATTTTCTCCTGTACCTATTCTCTTCCTCCTTCCTTTTTTCTTCTTCCTTCTCTTCTCCCTCCTATTTTCTCCTCTACATCTTCTCTTCCTCCTTCATCTTCCTTCTTCTTCTTCTTCTTCCCCTTTTCTTCTCCTTTCTTCCTTTCTTCCTCCACCTCTTCTCTTCCCCCTCCTATGCCCTCCTGTTCCCCCTCCTTTACCCTTCATCATCCTTCCTTTGTCTTCCTCTCCTCCTCTCTCCTATTTTCTCCTCTACCTCTTCTCTTCCTCATTCCTCTTCCTTCTTCTTCTTCCTCCTCTTCTCTTCTTCCTCCTCTCTATTTTCTCCTCTACCTCTTCTCTTCCTCCTTCCTCTTTCTTCTCCTTCTTTTTCCTCCTCTTCCGTTTCTCCTCCTCCCTCCTTTTCCTTCTCTCTCCTATTTCCTCCCCCACCTCTTCTCTTTCTTTTTTCCTCCTCCTGCTCTTTCCTCCCCCCTCCCCTCCCCCTCCCCATTTCCTCCTTGTTCTCTTTTCTTACTCTTCTCTTTCTCTTCCTCCCTCCCTCCTTTGGCCATGCCTAGGTTGATGGACTCACAGTGCGAAGTCCCTTCCGTGCGGGGGGGTCACGAAACATGGGCCCCTTTGGAGCCCATCAGATCTTGGAGTACAAGTTTGGGGGAACCCAACAGGACCCCCATCAGAGGAAGAACCCCGCCTTCTCTGTGGCTTGGCTTCGAAATAATGCTAAGGACTAGAAATTTGGGGGAGGCAGTTGGCTCAGCCACCCTTGACTCTGAGGTCTTTTCACTTCGGGGGTCAGCCTCCCCCCCGCCGTCAGAAGGAGCAGAATGGGAGAGTCTGGAGGAAGGAGGGGCAGTCTTGACTCACCTGGACTGATTGGGGAGAGCCCCCCAGGGCAGTGGGGGAGGGAGACGAAGGGCCCAATCGATTGGGCGAGACTTGGGGGAGCCAGTTCTGTCCCAGGGCAGGGGGGCACTCACTCCCAGCGAGGTGATCAAGCTGGAGAGGAAAGACGGGGGGTGAGTGGGAAATTGGGGAGGGGTAGAGACCCCCGCCCATAGACCCTTCCCTTCCCGGTCCTTACTCTGTGCAGCGCGTGATCACCAAGGTGGGCTTGCTGGGCTTGGGGGGAGCCCCTCCCTCGCTGGGGGCCTCAATGGTGCAAGACAGCTGATAACTGGAAGGGGGAGAGAGAGAGGGTGGTAAGTCGGAAAGGGGGAGAGGACAGGGGAGATGTCCAGGTGCAGCTCACCCCCCCTCCAGAGCCCCCCCCCCCATTCACCTCTGGGCCTCGCTGAGGAGGGGCAGGCACTGCAGCCATCGCTGGAGGGCCCGGTCGGGGACCAAGGCGTAGTTGCGGCATTTGGCCTGCAGGAGGCGCAGCCGGGTGAGGATCTCAAACTCCTGCAGGGGAGGCAGAGGAAAGAGGGGGAGCAGGGGGGTCCTTCCAAGGGGGGGAGGGGGCCAAGGGGGGACCCCTAACTGCAGGGGCCCCCAACCTTAGCAACTTCAAGGCTGGTGGACTTCAGCTCCCAGAATTCCTCAGCCAGCAAAGCTTACTCTCTTGCAATCCCTTCCACTGCACTCTCTCGTCTTTGGAGAGGAGAGGAGAAGAAGGAACAGACGCGGCTGGCTGAGGAATTCTGGGAGTTGAAGTCCACAAGCCTTAAAGTTGCTAAGGTTGGAGACCCCTGCCCTACTCCACCCCCCCACACACACACTCAGCACTGACCTTCCGGTGCTTCTCAAAGTTGATGTAGCCGCTGGTCTGCAGAGAGAGAGAGAGAGAGAGAGATGAGAGGTGTCCGGTCAGCCCCCGGGCCCATCTGCATCCAAGCCCACCCCCCAAGATTGTACCCATTTCAGAGAAGGACTGCGAGGCACACAGGAAGCTGCTTCTGCCACACCGTTGAGCCCCACCGCCTGCACAACACACACACACACACACACAAAGAGGATTTGGGCCGGGCGGCAACCAGCTCAATTGGTCAGATTCAACTGTGTCGCCTACACCGGGGTCCCTAACCTGGGCCCCTTTAAGACTGGTGGACTCCAACTCCCAGAATTCCTCAGCCAGCTGGCTGAGGAACTCTGGGAATTGAAGTCCACCAGTCTTTAAAGGGGTCAAGGTTGGAGATCTCCGGCCTACCCGATTGTGGCGTGAAGTGAAGTGAAGACGCTTCATCAGTCGAATTCCCGCCTCCGCTGAGCCGTTCGAAGGAGGGCCAAAGTCTTGGAAGCTGAGACCTTCTGGATCTTGTTCTCCCCAGCCGGCCACCCCTCTGTTCCCATAATCCACAGCACCAACCAAGCAGGGGGGGAAAAGCTTCCGTAGGCCCCCTTGGAAGAGGCTGACCCAATGCTACACACACACACATATACACACACACGTATCCTTCGACTTAACACCGCAACGGAACTCCAATTTTCCGTTACTAACCAAGGCAGTTCAGTGAATTCTGTCCCCTTGGTTGGACCCTTTTTGGTCCCAGTTCACTCCAGTTGCAAAGTGAACCATTGGTCGCAAGTGTGAGAACCGATCCGCATTCACTTTTTGCAGTGCCGTCGTATCTCCGAATTTTAAGAGAGGGTTGTAACTTGAGAACCATCCGGACGCGCACACAACCTTCAGCCTCGCACAAATGCACCAGCTTTGCTGCTTCCAGCCCCACCCCCCACCCCTACGGCAGCCCTCAGACCACTCCCTCTACCACCCAAGCCCCCTTGCTGGGGGAGGGGCAGCAAAGCCCCCCCTGGCTCTTCCCCCCCGCGGGACTCACCTGCAGGCGGGTGGGGGTGGCCGCATCCAGCATCACCAGGTCTTTCAGGAAGGTGCCCAGGTAGGGAATCACGCCCTGCAGGGACGCCCGGAGGTTAAGGACCACGGGGGGGGGGACCCCTGTCCCCTCCCCAAGACCAGCCCCCCTCCTTGAGAGCAGACCCCTCCCCTCACCAATGGGCGTTGTTCCAGCAGCCTCCGCTGATGCTTGCGATGGGGGAGTTCGGCCCCTCCCACTGCTGTTCCAGGCCCACCTTCCTGGGGGAGCAAAAAGGGAAGAGCTGGGAGGGGGGAGGAAACACCCCCACACACACCAATAGCCCCCCCCAAGGCCTACAGGATCCCCCATAATCCAGCACTGAAATGCGGGGGCGGGGGGCACAGCAAATACATCCAGCTTTGATCCACCGTCAAGCCCCCAGCTTCCAATCCCCTTCGAGGGTCTCAAGAAGGAGGCATCATCCCCTGCTAGGATACAACCGGGGACGATGGGAGTTGAAAGCCCAGGGATGGCACCCAGATCGGGGGCGTGCGCGCGCAAACAATCAATACTTCCAAGCCGGGAGAATACCGCAGTCGTACTTTCTGGTCCTCCGCAGAATACGGGCACCACAGAAACGCCGATGTTAAAGCCCCGTTTATCTCAATGTGTTCTGACCCAAACCTGGTTCCAAGGAAACCAACACCAAAACAGAAGTAACAGCAAAACCTTTTAACGATTCTTTACGAATTCCGTTCCTTCCCGGTTAAAAGGCTGTTTCCAACTCATTGTCTCTGATAAGAACGAGCCTTGCCAAGGTGGCGCAAGACTGCCAAGAACACGAGATAAAGTTACCGAGAAATATTTCAAACACAAAGAGTCTCCAAACACCAACCAAGATGCAAAAACGTCTTTGCTTCCTGCAAAGAATCCTGGTGTCAGCTCTGAGATTCAGCTGCCAAAAATGAAAAGGGTGTGTGTGTGGAGGAGCTGGAAAGTTCGAGAGGATTCCGTACGTCTCATTAAGAAATTCCAGCTGCAGTTAATTGGTTCTGGTGGTTAATGAAGCATAGAAGAGGGAGAAGGTGGATTTGGTGTAACTCGCAAAAATGACTTTCCCGTTTGGAAATGCCATAGAAATACCAGAGCTGTTCTTAATAAATCAGTTGGAGATTATATTGTCTCGGAGTGACTGATTTACCGTGGACAATTCTGGATGCCTAACACCTGGTCTCTCAGGCTGGTTTTTACCCCTTAAGGGAGGGACCATCACCTTGCAGCCTTTACTCCCGAGTCGTCCGTGCTACTGCAGCTGCTCTTTCCTTCAATCAGGCCTGCGTGCACGTGAACAGGGCACAGGCTCCTCGGGGGCCTCTTCCTCATTGCTGCCAGCCTCCACAATCTCCGAAGGCAGCACTCCACTCCCTGATGGTCCTGGTCCCATCCCGGAATCACACGCAGGCCCCTCATCTGAGTCCTCGCTCTCCAAGACCTCAGCCATCTGCACCTGCTGCCAGTGAACCACAACAAAATGCGAACAACCACAGGAGCCTCCAAAGCTGCTTTCTCTACCTGCCTCAGCCTTTCTCCTCTTCCCACCAAGAAACGCAAATGTATAACGTTGGACAGGGCGTACAAGGAAAACCTTTATAAGGTGCTCTAGCAGGTGTGGGTTTTCGCCGTGGGAGTCGATTTATTTATTTATCCAATCTCTGACTTAAGCAACTGTTTGTAGTTTCTTTGGTTACGGTTTTGTTCCCTGCTTAGTTGTTTGTCTGGGGTTAATCCCTGCTTATCTGGACCTTGGCTGTTGGAGGGAATCTCTTCTGGTGTTTTTCTTTCCTGTCTTAGCTTTCTTGCGGTCTTGTTCAAACGGGGAGCGAACGTGTTTCCGTCTCTTTGCGGCTGATTTGTCTGAATGTCAACCTTGCAGGAATTCCCTAGAATTTCCTTAGAAGGTCTCCAACTTTGGCAACTGTGGACTACAACTCCCAGAATCCCTCAGTCATCATCCCTGGGAGTTGAAATCCACCAGTTCTTAAAATTGCCCAGGTTGGAAACCCCTGTGCATATCTGCCTATTTATCTTAGGCCAGAGGCCTCCAAACTTGGCAATTTTAAGACTGGTGGACTTCAACTCCCAGAATTCTCCAGCCAGCTGGGGAATTCTGGGAGTTGAAGCTCACCAGCCTTAAAGTTGCTAAGTTTGGAGAACTCTTAGGCTGTGGTTGTTGCTGTGATGACCCAGAGCATATCAGAAATATAACAACAACCAAAACGTAACTAAAAGTCCTTGAATGCCTTCAACTTGGCTTCACTGTTTAATTGTTCACAGTGGAAGAGTAAACTATTTTCAAAATAACATTTCAAAGGAAAGAAACACAGTTCAAATTCAAAGAGCCGACAACAAGCCCAAAACCCAAAACAAACCGCACTGAGTAAAGTTCCACGACAGACCAGGATGGATAATTGCCAACTTCAGGAAGATAACTAGGGACAGTCCATTGGAAGAACACCAACCAAGATAAACCTTCTTTAGGAATAAAACACTAAGTTGTCTCTAGCATCTGTTAGCACGCAATGTTAGGAATAACACAGATTACCTAACATAGTTTGGGTAAAATAATATATATAAACTATGATAGTAAGTTTAAGTGTGCGTCATTTAAACTACAAAGCATGTAATTTTGGGTGCGATGTGAAACCGCCATAAGAGGGAGCAAGAGAACCTGATGATTGCTGACGATTACTGGTTTGATGGTTTGTTAACTGCGTGTTTTCCCTACTGCTGAGTTGCTGAACATTGGAGGAAGAAAGGAGTTTTTGACTTCTTCATATCTCTACTGCGGGGAGATATATTACTGGACTGATATTTGTAAGTTTACTGACCTCTTTTTCGACACTGGACTTTGCAACTGAATAATCCCCGGACGGACTAAATTAGTGTATGATATAGGGACTGTTTTTTGACTATGCTATAACTCTTGCTGGAATAAACTATTTAACTAGCACAGTGTATCTGCTTTACTGAGTGTAAGCTACAAAAACGTTTATCTCACATATTTTTGCCTGCCGTGCAGATTCTGCTAGGGTGTATCCCTAACACGCAGGTCCAAACTCTTATGCAGATCTCACACCTGCAACCCATGAAGAGGATCATGGCCTCCGCCTCCTGCGCATGCACACCAGATACCCAACAATCAGCTGTCAGTTGGCACCGCACGCATGCACAGCGGTGCTCTTCCGGGCAACCTCTCAGATGCCGGGGAAAATGGCTCTGCGTGCCACTTCTGGCACGCGCGGCATAGATTCGCCAACACGGCCCTACACCATAGTTGGTTTGTGCGTTATGGTGAAGCTGTTTTGGTGGTAATCGTCCTTTGGTTGAGATATTTTCAACGTATGGCAAGGATACCCCTTTCACACCTTATGCTGGTTGTGTTGTAGTGGGTTGAGTGGTCAGGCGTATAAAGTTGCCATGGCATCTGTTTTGGTGGAAAATGGCGGTGTCAGTTTTGAAATTCAGCTGCCGCATTGGAGGAGTTGAAAAGTTCAAGGTTATTCTGTAGGTTCTATTAAGAAATTCCAGTTGCAGTTAATTGCTTCTCGCAATTTATAAAGTGTAGAAGTGGGAGGAGAGAAGGTGGCTTCTGTGTAACCTGCGAAAATATTTTCACTTTGGGAAGTTGCTTTAGACCTACCAGATCTGTTTCTAAATAAATCAATTGGAGAGAAAAATGTCTGAGAGTGATTGATATCATGGATACTTTCCTGGATGCCTTTCAGGCAGCCTGCTTCCTTTTTCTGGTGTTCTGGGTTGCTGCGGTACGCTTGTATCCAACTGAATTATGTTCTTACAAAAAAAGTTGGGTGGTTATTTGGTTACAAAGTTACTTGGAAACCAAAAAGCGAAACAAAATGACTGAAATTCCTCCTTGTCATCAGCCAACACCCGGATAAGCAGGGATTAAGCCCAGACAAACAACCAAGCAGAAAACAATGCCCGAATCCAGGACGTATGGAAGAGAGAATCACACTCCCACCGAAACTGGCAGGGCCAGCTGCTGTGTAACGACAGAGCAAACTCCACCCTCACTAGCACTGAAGGTGTTCTGTCTCGCCGTTCCTCTTTCCCAAAAGAGGAAAGTGTACACACACACACACACACACACACACACACACACGCAGGCAGGCAGGCAAGCTGGCTCGGACTTCGCAGAGTTAATTCTTTGGAACTGATAATATTCTTGGCATTCTACCACGTCCTGCCTGCCAAGTCCGAACGGGCAGCAAATAAAGTTTTACTCACAGAAAATCACAAGCTAGTCCACAAAATAATCATTCACGAAGAAACTCTGAAGTAAGGTTAAACTTTGTCCCGCACGAAGTTTAAGGAGAAAACACACCCACTTTTATCCCCTGTGGGGTGTGGCTCAATGACTCCGCTCACTCTCTGACCCTCACACGCCTCCTACGTTGCTGTTCTCCCTACGACGCTGCTTGGGGTCGAGCCAATACTCTTCCTCTTGACTCCCTGTCAGGGGCTGCTCCGATATGCCTTCTTCCTGATTAATCTCAGGCTGTTCCTCTCGGTCGTCTGATGGAACCTGAGGCATTGCCAGGGAGGAAGGTCCTGGGGAGGAAGACATTGCCAGTTCCTCCCCTTCATCTTCCAGGTCCTCTTCCTCTGACAGCATAGGCTCGGGAATCGGGGCCGCAACAGAAAGTGTGACCTAGTCTGGTAACAAAACGTCTGCAAGCAAACAACCAAACTCGGAGAGCACCAAGGACTCCACAGTCCATTCCTGAGCCACAGCGATGGACTTCTATTGGAAACGCTCAGATAAACGAGGACTAATACCAGACAAACCATCGAGCGTAAAACAACACCAAGGAACTGCCAAGGAGGAAATCACACTGGTTGTGTGGGATTTTGCAAGGTTGTGCATGGCTGCCAAGAACACAAGGAAATATTCAAAGCCAAAAGTCTCCAAACACAAACCAGGATAGACTGGAACTTCCACG
The DNA here is from genome assembly GCF_049901715.1 of Pseudonaja textilis. Classification (NCBI taxonomy): domain Eukaryota; kingdom Metazoa; phylum Chordata; class Lepidosauria; order Squamata; family Elapidae; genus Pseudonaja; species Pseudonaja textilis. The sequence goes on along the minus strand of NW_028262862.1, from coordinate 803 downwards.
AGACTCGAAGTGCAAGAACTTCTTTGCCTCCTGCAAAGAATCCCATCTCGGAGGGCTGGCTTTTCTCCCTTGAGGGGCCATCCCCTTGCAGCCTTACTCCTGAGTCGCCCGTGCTGCTGCAGCCGCTTTCTCCTTCGAGCAGCTCTGTGCATACGCACTGGGCGCAGGCTCCCCAGGCTCCTCTTTGTCACTGCTGCCAGCCTTCACAAGCTCCAAAGGCAGCACTGTTAGGAATAACAAGGTTACCTAACGTAGTTTGGGTAAAATAATATATATAAACTACGATAGTAAGTTTAAGTGTGTGTCACTTTAAACTGCAAAGCATGTATTTTTGGGTGTGGTGTGAAACCGCCATAAGAGGGAGCAAGAGAACCTGCTGACGATTCCTGACGATTGCTGGTTTGCTGGATTGATGTTTTGCTAACTGCGTGTTCCCTGCTGCTGAGTTGCTGAACATCGGAGGAAGAAAGGAGTTTTGACTTCTTCATATCTCTACTGCGAGGAGATATATTACTGGACTGATATTTGTAAGTTTACTGACCTCTTTTTCGACACTGGACTTTGCAACTGAATAATCCCCGGACGGACTGAATTAGTGTATGATATATGGACTGTTTTCTGACTATGCTATAACTCTTGCTGGAATAAACTATTTAACTAGCACAGTGTATCTGCTTTACTGAGTGTAAGCTACAAAAACGTTTATCTCACATATTTTTGCCTGCCTGCCTGCCTGACTGCCGTGCAGATTCTGCTAGGGTGGATCCCTAACAAGCACTCCACTCCCTGATAAAACAATACCA
>NW_028262861.1:23857-25119 GCF_049901715.1 Pseudonaja textilis | reverse complement strand
ACGCCGACCCTGCCCCGCCAGAGGGCCCACGGGAAACGGCCGAACGGCGGCACGGTCGGAGGGCGCGGGACGCGACCCCCTCGCACGCGGGCAGCAACGGTGACACCGCAGACAGCCGCGCGGAGCGGGCGCGCCCCGGCCCAACCGGCCGGCCGCGACCGTGGGACACCGGAGCCGACTCGGGGAGACGCGACCCGTCGCCTCGCGCCGGGACGGACGGCCGCCTCCCGCAGAGGGAGACCGCCGCCGCCGCGGGGGCGAGGGCGCTCGGGGCGTCCCCGGAAGGGACCGGCGCCAGCACGGGAACGGACGAGCTTCCCCCTCGCTTCCGCACCGAGGAGGCGGGAAGCGGGGCCGGCCTGCAGAGCGGGACGGACGCCGTCGGGGTCTGGACTTGGGGGGACGAGGGCACGACGGCCCGAGAACCCCAGCCGCGCCGGAGGCACCCGCGGCCCCCCCACCAGGGGACTCGGAACGCCCGTCCCCCGCGCTGGGCGGGGAGGGCGCCCGGAACCCTGGGTGGGTGGGGGCTCGCGGGTCAGGCTCGCGGCGATTGAACCGTCGGCGACGCTCAGACGGGCGTAGCCCCGGGAGGAACCCGGGGCCGCAAGTGCGTTCGAAGGGTCGATGATCAATGTGTCCTGCAATTCACATTAATTCTCGCAGCTAGCTGCGTTCTTCATCGACGCACGAGCCGAGTGATCCACCGCTAAGAGTTGTCACTGTCGGAAGCAGTGGCGGGTCACGCCCCTCCTCGCGCCGAGGAGGAGGCCGCGCCCCACCCATGGTTAAAACGAGACGAGACACGGCTGGGTTTCAAGAAGTAAAAGACCGGGCGCTCGGCTCGGCCCGGGACCCTCCGCTCGGGAGGCCCCGCGGCCGCCGGGGGACATGGGGAGGCGAGGCGGAGCTCCCGGTCCCCGGCCCCGCCACACGGGGGCAGCTCGAGGCTTTGAACCGCCGCCACCCTCCCCCTCCCCGGACGGGGAGCGGGGGCGGGAAAGCGTCTCGGGTACCCGGCTCACGTGTTTGGGGAGGGAAACTTGGCGGCGCGGAAAAGAAGCCGACCCTGGGCCGCGGCAACCGCGACGCCGCCGGCCCCGGCCCCGGCCGGGCGGCGCGCCGACCGCGCAAACCCAAGGGACGCCCGGAGCGAAGAACGGCCACGGCGGCATCCCGCCTTCCCCTGTTCGGGCCTGCGGAAGTTTCCCTCCGAGAAGTCCGACGCACCCGAGGCGGGGAGAGGAGCGGGAGCCGGGCCG
>NW_028262861.1:1357-3857 GCF_049901715.1 Pseudonaja textilis | reverse complement strand
CGGGCCCGGCGACTCGGCTCCGTCGCCGACTAGCGGGTAGACCGGACCGAGCCAGCCGTAGACCGGACTCGCGGCCGCGGCCGGCCGGCCCGGTCTCCCCCGGCGGGGAGCGAGCGAGGGGACGCCGGCGGGGAGACGGCAGGCCTCGGTCCGGGACCTCCGCGGCGGCGGCGCGCCGGGCCCCGGGCCCCGGGGACGTCCGCGGAGAGCGGCGGGCCCGGTCTACCGGCGCCCCGGCGGCCTCGGTCCGGGACGCCCGCCGCGGCCCCGGCGCCCGGAGGGTCTACACAGCGGTGGGATTCAAGTAATTTAACAGCCGGTCGCCTGCCCTACGGTTTTCTTCCCACAACCAGTTCACCAAACTGCTCAGAAAGCCAGCAACCGGCTTCCCCCGAAGCGGCGCCAACTGGCCGAATCCCGCCACCGGGGCCTACCGGAGGCCCGGCGGCCTCGGTCCGGGACCTCCGCGGGTGCCCCGATCCCGGCGCCGGGCCCCGGGACGTCCGCGGAGGGCGGCGGGCCCGGTCTACCGGCGCCCCGGCGGCCTCGGTCCGGGACGCCCGCCGCGGCCCCGGCGCCCGGAGGGTCTACACAGCGGTGGGATTCAAGTAATTTAACAGCCGGTCCCCTGCCCTATGGTTTTCTTCCCACAACCAGTTCACCAAACTGCTCAGAAAGCCAGCAACCGGCTTCCCCCGAAGCGGCGCCAACTGGCCGAATCCCGCCACCGGGGCCTACCGGAGGCCCGGCGGCCTCGGTCCGGGACCTCGGCGGGTGCCCCGATCCCGGCGCCGGGCCCCGGGGACGTCCGCGGAGGGCGGCGGGCCCGGTCTACCGGCGCCCCGGCGGCCTCGGTCCGGGACGCCCGCCGCGGCCCCGGCGCCCGGAGGGTCTACACAGCGGTGGGATTCAAGTAATTTAACAGCCGGTCCCCTGCCCTATGGTTTTCTTCCCACAACCAGTTCACCAAACTGCTCAGAAAGCCAGCAACCGGCTTCCCCCGAAGCGGCGCCAACTGGCCGAATCCCGCCACCGGGGCCTACCGGAGGCCCGGCGGCCTCGGTCCGGGACCTCGGCGGGTGCCCCGATCCCGGCGCCGGGCCCCGGGGACGTCCGCGGAGGGCGGCGGGCCCGGTCTACCGGCGCCCCGGCGGCCTCGGTCCGGGACGCCCGCCGCGGCCCCGGCGCCCGGAGGGTCTACACAGCGGTGGGATTCAAGTAATTTAACAGCCGGTCCCCTGCCCTATGGTTTTCTTCCCACAACCAGTTCACCAAACTGCTCAGAAAGCCAGCAACCGGCTTCCCCCGAAGCGGCGCCAACTGGCCGAATCCCGCCACCGGGGCCTACCGGAGGCCCGGCGGCCTCGGTCCGGGACCTCCGCGGGTGCCCCGATCCCGGCGCCGGGCCCCGGGGACGTCCGCGGAGGGCGGCGGGCCCGGTCTACCGGCGCCCCGGCGGCCTCGGTCCGGGACCTCGGCGGGTGCCCCGATCCCGGCGCCGGGCCCCGGGGACGTCCGCGGAGGCCGGAGGGCCCGGTCTACCGGCGCCCCGGCGGCCTCGGTCCTGGACCTCCGCGGGTGCCCCGATCCCGGCGCCGGGCCCCGGGGACGTCACCGGAGGGCGGAGGTGCCGGTCTACTTAGCCCGGGCCCCGCCGGCGAGGAGAGCGGGACGGGAATCCCGGCTCGGGGACCGGAGGCCTCGGTCCGAGACCTCCGCGGCGGTCCCGGGCCCGACGCCGGCCCCCCGGGACGCCCGCGGGGCGCGTTGGGCCCGGTCTACCGCCACCGTGTCGGCTCCGTGCATGTTATTTCAGGGGTTTGGGGGGTGGGGGGGCTTGGTTTGGTTTGGTTTGGTTTCTTCTCTTGCTTTTTGCCAACCTGTCAAAGGGTGAACAAGCCACGTGGGAGCATTGTGCTTTCATGAATAAAGTGTCCCACATCCCCCCCTTCAAATTAAGCATCCTCAATAGCCCCATGGAAGCACTTTGATTAAATAATCAATCCCTCTTGGTGGTATGAAGTGGGAGTACTTTTATTACCACCAAAAAGTTTCCCCCCCCCCCCCCGCCCAATCTTCCATAGGGTGTTTCGCCTGGGTGGTGGGGTGGGGGGGAGTGAAAAACCACCCCCGAGGCTTCCTGAATTCTCCAGAAAAACAATCACCTTCCTCCTTGAGGGCACTTAAGGAGTTTAGCTGCCATCATCACTTTTAATGAAACGTTCGTCCTCCCTTATTTCAAGGTGTCCCTTTTATGCCCAGCCCCCCTCTTCTAAGCGTGGAACCTCTGAACACAAACAGAATACAAAAAGGGGAAGAAAATAAGAGGGGGGGGGGGGGGGGGGGGGGGGGGGGGGGGAAAAACAGGCCTCTCCCTACCAGCCTCCATCGTGAGTCATCTGGCCAGCAGCGCTCCTGTCGGTGGAGAGAGGGAGGAGTTGAGAAACTCCTCCTTTGCAAAACCGAAACAGCCTTGGCTCGGAGCCTGGGCGTGGCTTAG
>NW_028262861.1:0-1257 GCF_049901715.1 Pseudonaja textilis | reverse complement strand
AACACGCACTACAACCCTATACCTACCCCATACCCTTACCTTACCCTGACCCTGACCCTGACCCTAACCCTAACCCTAACCCTAACCCTAACCTTTATCCCTAACCCTTACCCTAACCCTAATCGTAACCCTAACCCTAAGCCTAGACATAAACCTAACCTTAACCCTAACCCTAACCCTAACCCTAACCCTAACCCTAGTCTAAATCGTAACCCTAACCCTAACCCTAATCCTAACCCTAGACATAACCCCAACCCTAACCCTAACCCTAACCCTAACCCTAACCCTAACCCTAACCCTAACGCTAACGCTAACCGTAACCCTAGCCTTAAGCCTAGACATAATCCTAACCGTAACCACTACCCTAACCCTACCCATAGTCGCAGCCCTAACCTCAACCTCAACCCAAACCCTAACCCGACCACTAACCCTAACCTGAGACTTAACCTTAACCCCAACCCTAAACCTCACCCTAACCCTAGACATAACCCTAACCCTAACCGTAAACCTAACCCTAACCCTAATCCTAACCCTAACCCTAACCGCAATCAATTCTAATTAATTCTAATAAAGTTAACCCTTTATCCTAATACTAACCGTAACTATAAACCAATCCCTAACCGTATCCGTATCCGTATCCATAACCCTAACCCTAACCCTAACCCTAACCCTAACCCTAACCCTAACCCTAACCCTAACCCTAACCCTAACCCTAACCCTAACCCTAACCCTAACCCTAACCCTAACACGTACCCTAACCCTAACCCTACCCCAACCCCTTACCCTACCCTGACCCTGATCCTGAACCTGACCCTAACCCTAACCCTAACCTTTATCCCTAACCCTTACCCTAACCCTAATCGTAACCCTAACCCTAAGCCTGGACATAACACTAACCCGAACCCTAACCCTAACCCGAACCCTAACCTTAACCCTAACCCTAACACGTACCCTAACCCTATCCCTACCCCAACCCCTTACTCTACCCTGACCCTGACCCTGACCCTGACCCTGACCCTGACCCTTACCCTTACCCTTACCCTAACCCTAATCCTAGACATAGAGCCAGTCCTAACCCTAACCCTAACCCTAACCGTAACCCCAACTCTAACCCTAACTCTAACTCTAACTCCAACTCTAACCCTCACCCTCACCCTCAACCTCACCCTAACCCTTGACCTAATCGTAACCCTAACCCTAGACCTAACCCTCGACCCCAACCATAAGCCATATCCCAACCCCAACCTCAACTCCAAC
>NW_028262860.1:25069-27644 GCF_049901715.1 Pseudonaja textilis | reverse complement strand
GAACAGGAAAATGAGCTTATTTTTGAAATATGAGGTCTGAGTCAAATGTGATGTATTCTGGCTGAATTGAGCTATACCCACCCTTTGAGATATACCATGGGATAACTCCTCAGGGAAAGCCTGGATCCAAAAATGATGTTGATTTTTAATGTTATCCACCCTGGGGAACATGAAAGTGATGTTCTTTTCAAAATCCGAGCTCTGCATCAAAAGTTATGTTTTCCTCCTGAATTGAGTTTTACCTACCATATTGAGATATGCATTGGGATAACTCCTCGGGAAAGCTCAGGTCTGAAAATGAAGTGTATTTTCAAAGTTTTCCATCCTGGGGAACATGAAAATGAGCTTATATCTGAAATCTGAGTGCTGCATTAAAACTTGTATTTTCTGGCTAAATTGAGTTCTACCAAACATTTTGAGATGAGCCTTGGGCGAACTCCTCATGGAAAGTCCAGATCCGAAAATGATGTGGGTTTTCAACGTTTTCCACCATGGGGAACAGGAAAATGAGCTTATTTTCGAAATACGAGGTCTGAGTCAAAAGTGATGTTTTCTGGCTGAATTGAGCTCTACCTACCTCTTTGAGATACACCTTGGGATAATTCCTAAGGGAAAGCCCGGATCCGAACATAATGTTGATTTTTAATGTTTTCCATCCTGGGGAACATGAAAGTGATGTTCTTTTCGAAACCGAGCTCGGCATTAAAAGATATGTTATCTATCTATCTATCTATCTATCTATCTATCTATCTATCTATCTATCTCTATCCCTGCCTGCTTGCATGCCTATCTATCTATTTATATATCTATCTATCTTTCTTTCTATCTGTCTATCTGTCCCTGCCTGCCTGCCTGCCTGCCTGCCCATCCAACTGCCTACCTGCCTGCCTGCCTGCCTGTCTGCACCTATCTGTCATCTATCTATCTATCTATCAACCTATCTATCTATCTATCTATCTATCTATCTATCTATCTATCTATCTATCATTTATCTATCCATGCCTGCCTGCCTGCTTGCCTGCCTATCTATTTATCTATCCCTGCCTATCTCTCGATCTACTATCTATCTGCCTGCCTGTCTGTCTGTCTGTCTATCTATCTATCATTTAATTATCTTTCTATCCATTTTTCTATCTATTTATCCCTGCCTGCCTGCCCGCCCAACTGCCTGCCTGCCTGCCTGCCTGTCTGCCTGTCAGTCTGTCTGTCTGTCTATCTATCTATCTATCTATCTATCTATCTATCTATCTATCTATCTTTACTTATCCCTGCTGCCTGCCTGCCTATCTATCTATACCTGCCTATCTCAAGATCTACTATCTATCTATCTATCTATCTATCTATCTATCTATCTATCATCTATCTATCTATCTATGTTTCTATCTATCTATCTATCTATCTGTCTGTCTATCTATCTATCTGTTGTAGATCGAGGAAATGAGAGGCTTAGACCAGAGCGTATTGGGAACAAGCTTTATTCTGAGAATAAAGGGTCGTCGCGTCTGCTTGCTAACAGGCAGACTTGCACAGCGAATCCACGACTGGCTCAACCCGACAGCTGGCTTTTATAGCCGACTGTCAAATGGAGCCAGCCAATGGGAGCTGCTGGTGCTCCCGCTTAAAGAACGGACCTGGTTGGAAACCCAACCGGTCCCAAAGACATAACACCCTTCCCCTAGATGGGAACACGTATAGTCTTTGAGATACGCCGGTGGTCTGTGTTGGCGATCGGAGCGACGTGAACTCAGGAGAGTCACTGGGCGATGACAAGTTCGAGGAGTCCTGGTCAGAGTATCGTAGGGTGAGCTGGGCTCGGTGCAGATCTGAACCCGGGAAAGTCTCTGCCTTCGGGCTGGGTTGGAGAATAGTCTCTGCCCGAATGGCGGGTGCCTTCGCTGGGGAGAACGGTGGCGCCCCGGCTGGCAGTCCCGGCTCACTGCCTGCTCCTCTGCTCCGCTGGAGACGGCTGGTCTCTCTGGAAATCCTCGACTGGACCTTGGTATGGAGTCTGAGAGTTGTCTGGTGAGACGGATCTGGTTGGTCAGGCTGCTCTGCTTGTCTCCGCAACTGGTCCAGGTGCCTTCGCCAAACACGACCGTCTTCTAGCTGGACCCGATAAGATCTCGGACCTGTGACAGCCACCGCACCTTCCCTGGCACCCACAGTGGATCCCCCCGCGTAGTTCCTAGCAAATACTAGGGTCCTGTAATGCGAAATCCCTGGCCAGACTGTCAGACCCCAAAGGGGTGTCTGGGCAGTAGTGGGGTGTAGCCTGTCTAAAGTAGTCCTCAGGCGTCTCCCGGCCAGCAGTTGGCCGGGATTTGTTCGCTAACAGTGCACTGTGGTATGCTGGCTTAGGAGGAAACGAGACAGTTTAGAGTGCCAGTCCTCTTGGCCGAACCGGGCCAGTGCCTCCTTAGCCGATCTGACTGCCTCTCCAACCCGTTGCTAGAAGGGTGAAAAGGGGCCGTAGGACGGTCTGATGCCCAGATTGGTGACATACCTGCTAAATTCACTTGAAGTGAACTGGGGGCCATTGTCGGAGACCAGAGTGTCAGGAAGTCCATGAGTCCAC
>NW_028262860.1:20016-24969 GCF_049901715.1 Pseudonaja textilis | reverse complement strand
AGGACTCAAGGGTTCTCACTCAGGTCCACTCACTTTGTGTGGGCGATATTCCCCATTCCCATTGGTTGGTTCTCCCGGCAGCCAGCTATAAAAGCAGGCTGCGGGGGTCCCAACTGGTTGCTGATTGCTGCGAGCCAGTTCCAGGCGTGGCAACCGCGGTCAGCCCTTTATTTGTAAAATAAAGTACTGTTGCACTCATGCTCTGGTTCAGCCTCTCATTGCTCAGAAACTTAACACTGGCGGCGAGGATGGGATGGCTACCAGATCACCTTGCAACAGCTGAGTCACTAGCCTCCGATCTGCAGCCCAGAGAGGCGATGGGCTGGCGATAAGAAGCGGATCCGCAGCCAGAGGCGGTCAGCTAGCAAAGCGGCGATCAAAAGAGCAAGCGCGAGATCCGCAGCCAGAGAGCGGTCTGAGTCAAATAGTTAGAGCGTCTGGCCAGGCTTGTTGGCCCTTCTGAGGGAAAGTGGCGCTGCGAACGCAGCAGCTCTGCATTGGCGTGGGGAAATTCAAGCGGGTGTCATTTGAATTTCGAGGCCGGTGGAGCAAGCTGTGAAAACGCCCACTTTTTGGTGCGAGCAAGACACCTCAACGGCTCAGCCAGCGTGGTAACAGAGAGAGAGAGGTGGAAAAAAACCTCACCAGGCTGCACTAGTGATGGTCCCAGAGATTTTTCGCATGGTAGCCCAACCCGTTCCAGCACCATGAGTTCCAACCCAGTATTCGGCGTTTAAGCAAGGCAGCCGAAGAAGTGGGAATAAATATAAAGAACCCGTTTCAATCATTACATCGATGCGATTACAAGCCTGCGGCGGATGCGGAGGCATCGGAAAAAATCCTATTTCCTAATCTACTGCGGAGCCACCGTTTTACGATACACGCTTGCAGCACTTTTCATGCGCGCCGAGAAGAGGGTGAAAAGCGTTCCGTGGTCGGAGTTGCTTGAGTTCCTCACTGCTCCACTCGCTCCCAGGCCTTCACAAATCGCCAGGAGGTTCCACGTTCCGTGTATGAGAAGCAATCAAGTAAGGAGACCATCAATCAATATATGGCCGCCCTCAGAACAGCAGCCCCTGCACTGCGGGTTTGGAGTATACCTGGAGGACATGCTCCTCGATCAATTAGTTTTGTGGGGTCAAAGGATCTCAGCCTACAAGAGCGACTGCTGGCTAAAGAGGCCTCCAACCTTGCGCCGGGCGGTAGGAGAGGCCCTAGCAGCTTCGAGGCTAGCAGCGAACTCAGCCACCGGGGAATTCAGGGCCCAAGTGCCAAGCCCAGCATCGTTTGGAGTCCATTCCGAAGAGGTGCAGAGCGGAGAAGCCCACAGCGATGCGGTGTCCATCGCCTCACCAATGACAGGCAGATGCCAGAGTGGGGGCAAGCAAAGATACACCGGTCCACCCAAGCACATCACGCTGTTGCCTAGCCTCTGGGGGATCACATCAAAGGGCCACCTGCAAGATTTTAAGGAGCCGTTTGCAACAGCTGCCATAAGAGGGGCACATTTGCGAGAGTCTGCCAGAGCCCCCAAAGCGCTGCACAGACCCCGTCCTCCCTTTCCGGGACCACAGAGGCAAGTATTAAACTGTCGCACGCACCGCCTTGCCAGGCGTACTGCCCTCTGTTAGTGAAATTTCTCTCTCCGTTTCCCTAGAAGGTAAACAAGTGCCACATGGAGGTGGACACAGGGTCAGCGCTCTCAATAATCTCGTGGAACACCCTCAAGAGACTCCACCCAGCCTATCTACTACCCGACTTCAGAGATGCCAGTTCGGTCTGAAGGACTACCAGGGAAGGCCATTCCACGTGATCGGCAGAGGCAAGTTCTTTGTCAGTTTAGAGCTTTTAAAGGCCACCTACCTCTGGTGGTAGTTAACGGCAATCTACCCACACTTATTAGGGAACTCGATTGGTTTCCCCACCTCGGCCTAGGGTTAACAGTCCATGCTGTCTCAACCTCAGACACTGACTCCTTGTTCGCTGACTCACGCAGGGTGTGTTCAGCGAGGAGCTGAGGTGTTATAATGGAACCCCCATCTCGTTCACGTTGACCCCCCAGGCAGTCCCAATCAGATTAAAACCACGTGAGTTCCATTTGCTATTAGAGCCAAAACTAGGCAGCTGAATTGGATAAACTACTACTAAAAACAAGGGTCATTGAGCCAACAGATTTCGCCAAGTGGGAGCGCCCATTGTCACACCCTCAAAAAATGGTAGCCTGAGATGCTCGGACTACAAAAAGATGGCCCCGTCAGCCTTATTGAGGAATTTGCTAAATTGGACTACAAGACAAACAATCAACTTCAGACCATCGTCACTCCACAGGGTGCCTTCCGAAGTTAGCGTCTCAATTTAGGCGTAAGTGTTGCCCGGGTATTTTTCAGTCCCTCATGGAGGCGGTTTTACGGGGCCTCCCTGGTGTGGTACCCTGCTTGACGACATCTTGGTCTCGGCCAGGGGACAGACCCCAACTCTTCCAGAGAGTGCGAGCAGTGTTAGAGGGTTCAGACAGCATGGCCTCAGGTTAAAAAAAAAATTGGCCGTGCCACTAGACAGGTGGACTTTCGGGTTATAAAATTGGCGCCTCTGGCATTCACCCCTGGGTCCAAGGTTAGGGGCGATCCTGAGCTCCACCCGACCTCCAAAGCAGACTACAAGCTTTCTTGGGCTCCTAAGCTTTCTATGCATCCTTCTTGCCCCATAAGCCTCAGTGGCCGGACCCCTACAGATTACCTAGACAGAAGTCACGTGGCACTGGGGCAAAAAGAGCCAGACGTTTAGCCCGTCAAATCACTACTTATCCCAGAAGCAGTCTTTCCTTCGCCAATTAATTTTAATATTTTGATTTTCAGCAGGCATCCTTTTGGGTGGTGATCTTGATCCTACAGGCTCCCCAATGGCATGAAACTGAATGTATTTTTCTCAGGGGCAGCTCTCTTTCAGTACTTTTCGGAATAAAATCTGTCAAATAAACAAAGGCCCTAACAACTGTTACGGCAGTGAAAAGTTTGAGATTCCTTTTAGCCTGTGAGGACTAGTCAGAAACCCATAAAGCCCTGCTAGGCCCTGACGTGAGGCAAACAGGCACTGCAAGTCGCTTTCCCTAGGGCCAACAAGGTGGACACTTTCTTGCAGCCTATTCATACAAACCTATTCACATACAAAGGCAAAACTCTGATCCCACACTTGACGCTCTCAGGGTAGCTACCCCTTACAACCTCGGCGGAAACAGCTCCTGTGTCACTTTCATTTTAAATCACCCAGTTGGACCTGCCCATCACCAGCCCTTGACACTTCCGCCGCTAAAACCCAAGGCAGACCAGCAGCACCACAGCCAGGTGCTCGACTGGGTGAGGAGGGAGTGTAGCGAGGAGGTAGCGTCCCGATAGCTCGATCCTTCCTTTAGACTAGCATGCAGGGGCTGTCCAGGCTGGTTGTCTACTGTGCAGAGGGCACTCAGTGGGTCGTTCCGACCTAAACAAGTACGAAGGTCCTGGGGCGTTGCCCCCGGACACAATGACGTGTGAGGAATGAGGCCGTGCTTACCTTGCTCGATGTAGTGGCAAGGCTGGAGCCAGGGACTTGTTGTCACAGTCGGATAATTCTAACGGCATTTTATGGGAGTTCACTCCTGCTGCCTAATGGTGCCTGGATGGAGGCTCCGCCCTTATAGTCTGGGGTGCATGTGATCACCCTCTGGAAACCCCGTGGATGCATGGAAAATGTTCCTGAGGATCGCGTGGGCGCGCAGGCTTCAAATGGATAAGCAGTGGCGCCCAGCTATCCACGACCACACCCTTGTCTGCATGACCGTTGCTACCGCCTGTTCGTTCCCTTGGACCTACCCGACTTCATTGCCATCTCGACAACTGTTACAGATTCGCATCCAGTAAATTCAACCATTGCTGCCAACTGGGACGTATATTTTCTATTCATTTCACCTACAGGTAATGGGTTGGCTGAGAACGTCAAGGACCACCAAAGGCCCTCACTACAAGGTTTGCCGAGGATGACCTGGCACCACAAGCCACTTCCGCCTGGGTTCCCTGATGAGCCAACACTCAAACCTGGCTGATCTGGCCAGTCCCTAGCGGAACCTGATGAGCCGAGCTTGAGGACTGTATTGGACAGGTGACTGCTGGCCTGCCCTGACTCTCCCTGGCCTACGTGGAGGTTAGACAGATTTTGTTACAGGGAACCCGATATTCATGAAAATTTGACAGGAGGGGACCACTTGGATTCTAGGGCGAAGGTCAGCCATGTCACAGGCCAGATCATTATATAGAGTCAGAGCTGGGAGGATGAGTGCGTCAGGAGGAGACCTGGAGACCAGCACCAAAGCGCCTCAGCATTTGGCTGCCCCCAGCCAGGTCAGTCTCCAATAGGAAGGGACACATGCCATGCTCATCCCGCCCCAACCCATCATGACCCAGTCTGCGCCAGTGATCGTTCGGTCAGCCAAACTCTACGGACAACCAGCGTGGGGTTGACCGGCCTGATCCAGCCACGAGGCTGGTACAATAACCAGCCCCGGTGCTGAGACCCCGGTCCAGAGAGAGTGTAGGCGACACCTGGGCTGGGCCATCACAGCAGGCTGGCACCGGTGGACAGATGACCGGGGATTGCGCCGTTCCGGAAACCGCTTCCGGCTCCCCGTCTTGACCAGAGACCGCCCATGTCCCCGCATCCCACGGGAAGAATTCCACCCATGTCACTGAGAGTCAAGGTTCTCAATCGAAGTCACTCACTTTACGCCAGGCGTTATTCCCATTCCCATTAGTTTACAGGCTCTCCCCAGCAGCCAACTATAAAATACAATTTCACGAGGGTCCAACGAGGGGCTGATTACTGCGGTGATTGAAACTGGCAAGCCGCGGTCAACCCTTTATTATGCATCAAAGTAACCCTTGCACTCATATCTGGTTCAGCCTCTTGCATTGCTCTGACAAA